>NW_020455566.1:5028656-5117878 GCF_003342845.1 Nothoprocta perdicaria
GCATTCTATGATTCTATGATTCTATGAAAAAGAAGCAGCTCAAAATATCTAGGGGGTCTTCTTGGAAATGAACAGAAACRTTCGTGGTCTCATGATGAGTTTTATTCTCACCCCAGCTCTAGGAATGTGAAACAATCCTTGTTACCCAGTCCTGGCACCCAGCTCTTCCCCTGTTTGTGAAGACTCTGGAGCCTAATTAGAGAAATACACAAACGAGCCCTCATTGTGGGGAGCAGGAGGCTGGCACCAGGGGTGACACGTGGCTGTGGCCTCAGTGCCACCAGCCGTCCCTATGGGTGGCAGAATGTCCCCAAGGGCAGCAGGATGTCCCCATGGGAGCCAGGACCTTCCCATGGGCAGCAGGAGGTCCCCATGGACCACAGCAGGTCACTTCCCCATGCACAGCCAGAGCAGAGGCTGCTTTGCTGTGCTGGGGCAATGTGGACACCTGCCCTGCRTCTGCACCTATACAACCCTTCTCTGTAATGTTTGTGTGTGTGTGTGTGTGTAGATACATGGATAGAGAGAAGCACATCTATACAGTAGGCTACAAGCAAACACATAATGTTTTTCTAATCAYTTTAGCACCTTAACGGCTTCCCTGTTTCCAAGTTTCCCTTCCATACTTCCTATCCTTCCTTCCTGCCTCTCCACAACCATGTTTTTCTACCCCAACAGTTGCATTTCCTTTGTTTTTTGTRGGGGCTGTTGAGGGTTAGGGATTGTCTGTGGACTGATTTGCAGGAAACATAATTTAAAGAAATGAGGTTTGTCTTGCGTTTGAACTGTCAGGTTCTCATCTCTGCTTCCCTCACCAGCCCACTAACTCGCACACAGCTGCATACACATCACTGAGAGCAGAACTGGAGGGAATTCGGCATTTTTATAGAAACTCACATAGTGAAAAATCCAAACCCTGTCAAAATCAAACGCCTGTGGGCACCTGAGTTCACCAGGCTCCTCTGAGCTGAGCCCTGAGGAAGCTGCACCCCCATCTCAGCCCCGCCAGGACCCCACACCTCACAGCTCCAGCAAGCAGGAAAACTCGGCTCGCTCTCGCAAACGCTGCTTCCACACATCCATGTCTCTTGCRAACTCTTGCAATACTGTTCTCAGACCCTTTTGATCTGCCTACCCTGGTGCTGAAATCCAGTGTTGCCAGTGACATTTCCTATTGATTTTTAAAAAGCTTTTGCTTGCCTACGCTGMAGGCCTGTAATAGTCTAGCTCTGCAGCTTCTTTATTTTTACTTTCCTTTCATGATCCCAGGCTGTTCTTGAGGTACATCCTTCTAATTTATAAGTTAGTCCTACCAAAAAAATAAAATAGGAAACATTTGTAGCTAGAGCTGTCAGTATTTATGTCTCACAGGAGGCAAAATCCCCTTCCAATTGCTATTCAGCAGTTTGAATTGCTTTAGAGATTGGTAAGAGAATTTCAAAAAAAAATTTAATCGGGTTGAAAATGCAAAGTATCCTAGGACATCATTGGCCAAATGCCCCAAGAGAAGCATTTGTGTTGCTGTAACACTGTAACCATCCATCAAACACTGAATGTTAATAATAGCGTTTAATTTGAAAATTGTGTTTTGCTTTTATGTATTTGCACATGCTTAATGGAAGCAGGAAAGGCTAATTATGCTCATTTAAGAGAGGCAGAAGCAAAGGATATGCTGCAGAGCAAGGATTCAAGCCTCATTCTCACCTTTGTTCGCAGTCTGGCCGAGGGAACTGTAGCTCCTCCTTCACACATCCCAGAGAGACACAAAAAGCAATGTAAAATTTGTGAAGTTCAGTCCCAGCTCCGCTACCGTGAGCTGTGGCAGGTCACAGCACCTGGACATATCAGGGGTGCCAACAGGGAGGGTACAAACAAAACATTTTTGGTATCAAATCACATCCTGCACAAACTGCATTCATATTAGCTGCAGGATCAGTCTTTAAGCAGCCCTTGGAGCACATTTCATTTTTTTGTTCTCTCTCTTCAGCTTCTTTCCAGGCGGACACCGTCGATGTGGGCTCAGGCTCCGCAGCTCCTGCCTCCAGAGCTGGTTTCTGTGGTTAGTCCCRGGGGGCCTTGGCCTCGCGCTCTGCCGCGAGCTCCCTGCCCTGCCGGCACCGCACTCGGAGCGGCAATGGGAGCTGCAAGTGGAAACGCAGCCAAGCTCTGCTCTCCAGGGACAAGGAAAAGTCCTTCATCACATTCTAACATCTCGAGCAAGCCAGAAAAAATTATAGCATAAGCCCTATAAATTCACTCGGGCATCTCTGCTACTGAAGCGAAGAGAAACGGTATCAGCTGGGGATTGAGCAGATCCCTTGGAGCCCTGCAGGGTCTTCGCTAACAGCCTCGTGCAAGGAAGGAAGGAAGATGAAGCCCTTCACTGAACTTAAAATCTGTGTGAGGTGAGGGAGCACCATCTACCTTGCAGAGCGATACATACATGTGGACTGATAGCGCTTGCAGCAAACCGCCTGGAAGAAAAGCCTTGGCAATATGTTAATAGGCAAGTAGGGGGCTCAGACTTTGGAGGGTACAAGTTACACGTCTAAGTTTATTCCACTCACCCAATGGCCCTTTTATAGTCAGGGGAGAAAAACAGTGAGTCATCTCCTTCCAAAACACGCAGCTAAGCCAGATCCTGTGAATCACCCTTGAAGTCCTTGTTTCTTTACATTCAATATAAAAAGGATCTAAAGGGAGCAGCTCAGATTTTATTTGTCATTCAGATATCAAACTACAGTGAGATGCATCCTGCCTCAAAAACGATTACCATCTTCTTAGCCTCAATAACCTGTGTGTCAGGGGTGCATCTACGCTATAAAATATTTTATAGCGCAGATACTAAAAAAAAAAAAAGCATTTATAGCATTTTATTCCCTTTGCATTTTCACTCCAGGACACTGGTCTTCTCATCCTCCACACTAGGCATATGTTCTGTTCCTGCAACTCGCTCTGGACCACAGCGATTCATCACACCCTGAAGGAGCCAGGACACAACTCGGGGCAACAAAATTCAGGGGCTGCACCTGGGGGCTGCTGCAGATGCTGCGGTGCAGGGAGCAGGGCTACCAGCAAACAGCTCGCCTGCCTCTCCACCCTGATTATCTTGCCTTCAGTTGAGTTATTTCAATTGCAAATTGCCTTCAGTTGTGTTATTTATTATTGGTTTTATTTCTACGGACATAATACCCATGGTATTCTGTGTCACCTGGAACATTTCAGAAACAGAAAATGTGGGCCAGTAAAAATGTGCTATTCTAGTTCATAAAATGCTCTGGGATGCCAGGGAGTCCTAAACTTGGGTAAAGAAATTAAAGCAACAGGCTGACCAAAATTAAAGTCTGGGGGCTGGATTTTATGGCCAATTCACCCCGCTGTAACTTGCCTGAGCACTGCTGATTTCAGCGTGTTGCTTTTAACTCCCTAGTTGACACAAGCCACCCTGGAAAGGCCTCTATGGAACAAGATGCCCTGCAGATGCCCCAAGCAAAGCCTGCCAGGCTGACACCAGCAGCCACTCTTCTTAKGCTCTGCTCAGGTCTCCAGCATTTTAAGCACTTCTGGGGTACAGGAATTCAAAAGAAACCCAGAAAGACCTTTTTGCCCTTGTCTTGCTCTTCTCCATGCAGGACCCCCATCTGCTACTCTATTTTGGGGACATCTGCTTCAAACACTGATGTTTCCATCTCCGAAGCTCTCTAAGCTCATTTTGCTTTGACAGCGAGGAGGAAGGGATTAGCTGTCACCCGAGGAACGGCTGCACCCAAGGTTTTGTGCAGCAGCAGGAGACAGCAAAGCTGGATTAAAAACAACAACAGAAAAATCCTGGCAGTTTTTATTTTAGATTCTCTTAGACAGAGAGATATAAATAAAAACTAGCTTCTCAGCAAGAGCGCTGCTAAGACTGCCACTTAACCGCATGGTGTGAATTGCCTCCTAGGAGAACCTGTCCCGAGACAGGCCCTGTATTGCAATTAACCAGGTTTACCACTTACCACAAAGAACCTGCCAGAGAGACACCTACTGAAGGGTCCCTGTTTTCTAATGCCATTTAAACGGGTTTATTTGGGAGAAGTGCACAGGTAGCACATGCGTGTSCACGAGGAGCTGTGCGCGTCCGCGTGCACCTGGGGCCACCGCGAAGCAGGCAGGGCCTGGGGGTGACAGCGACCCTGACCCAAGACAGCGTGGGCCCACACGCCAAATATGTTTGACCTGCAAACCTCACTCCTTACTCTTTTTTTTTTTTTTTCCAGTTCTTTTACCACTTCTGCCACAAGTTTTTCCTTATTCTTTCCCAGTTGCAAGCTGTGATTTCTCATCCRCAGCGGATGCAATGGCAGCTCTGTTCCCATTCTTACAGCCGCCTTTTGTGCTTGAAAGCTGTGATAACTTACTCTTCTCCCCTCTAAGCTACACAGCCCAATTATTTCTCTATCTTCCTACCAGCCACAGCTTCCCAGACCTCTGATCATTTTATTGGTCTCTTTTTGCAGTTTTCTCAGTTAATTGGCCTCCATTACTCTCAAATTCTTCGCCCTAAACCGGAATTCAATACCCCGGTGAAGCCACCCAGCACTTAGCAAAGGGTTGACTCCACCTGTCCTGCAGTCCATACTCATGTTGACACAGCCTGTGTTTCGTACTCCCTTTTGTAGCACTCTCCCACTGTTGATTTGTACTCTGCTTGTGCTTCAGTGTCTACATGTCTCTCTCAAACTATTATCCCCCTCCTTGGTACGTTCAGATGAGAACGATTATGCTGCAGGTGGCTCCTGCTTGTTCATGAGCCAGCCCAGGTTCAGGAACTTCAGTGAATCTGATATTCATGATGAAAGCCAGAGTAGAAGCCTCTTCCTACCTAGCACAGCAGCTCTTCAAGATTGGTCATTCCCCAAATACTATTGCAGGGTGTAACTGTAGACCCAAACAGCTTCCAGTTCTACCTCTTTTACTGGCAGAATTCATTTTCTACAGTATTTTTAGCATCACATTAGTAGGAGTTTACCAATTTTCACCACAGCCTTGAAGGGCTCCTGAACAGCATTATCAGAAAATGAGACTTATTAAAACTAAAATTTTCTGTAAGAAAACTTTTATGCCTTGACTGGAACAAAGATAAACTACAGGTTATTGTGTTGCTATTTTCAAGACCCAGCCTAAACAGAAAAAATAACTTCTGTATTCAGGCCGTAAACTGCAAAGCCTGCGTAGGGCAGAGTTTACAATAAGGCAGCTCCCCAGAGACTTCCCCTATAATGAATACAGCTCTGTTCTGCATGTGTTAGAGGACTCCACCTCTTTAAATATTAATTTATTCACAGAAGGGTCACTTCAAACAGACAGCTATGAAGGCCAATGCAGATRCTTCCACCTGCTCAACTCTCACCAGAACAATCAGGCCAGGCGGCAGATTTTTGCAGGTGTCAGTCCCGCATCTCCTTGTTCATTATTCTTCAGCATTTTGCAGGAAAACAGACCTGGAAATATTTTTGCTGATAACTGAAAACTAAATCCTTAAATCATTCTGGCAAAGGGAAGGAATTTGGTTTATCAAAAAAAATCAAGCTCTAGAAAATCCTCACCTCTTCACATTATTTGCACACCATATCTACTTAAATTTATGACTTTTTTAACAACAGTAGATCCCAACAAACTTTCTTATATTCCATTTCTGTTCATTGTGAACATCTGGTCATGTCTTTATATGATTCAATGCAGGGCATTGTTTCTCACTGAATTTTTAGAATATGATTTTAGACTGATGTACAATATCCTAAAGCTCCGTGGGTCCTTAAATACCCTAAAACAGTCACTTCCACTTAGTTTATTGACACTATTCCATTTCAGGGCCTAGAACTGCTGGCAGAAATCCCCTCAGAGCAACAGATACAAGAAGAGCAGAACCGTTTTAGATCCTAGAAAAAGAATAGGATCTGTTTCAGTGACTTCAAACTGAGTCACTAAAATACAGACTTCCTTCCAGGGAAACAGCCTAAAGGCATTGGGTTCATTTCAGCACAGGTGTGAAGAGGCTACGAGAGCAGATGAGGCCAGTGAGTGAACAGGACTTTCCCACCTTCACTGCCTCTGACCCCTGGTTGATGAAAATAGAGGACGTTTAAACACTGAAACTCACAGCCCTACTTTGTTCAAATAACGATGCTGCTTAGCATTCAAGGCCTTGCTATGGGATGGTGTTTATTTTATTTTAGAGTCTAATTGAATCCCCAGAAGGCTGTCCCTAGGCAAATTCATTTGAGAGAAAGACTCTAAAAATAGTAAATGTTGGGACACGTTTGGGACAAGCACTAAGAGAAGGTGACTTTTCAGAGCTATAAGCCCTTACCTCAAACCCATCCATAGCACAGAGTTCTGCCAACTCTCCATGAGTCAGTCAGTGATCCTGTAAAGTCAGGACTCCTTTCTGGCTTTGATTTCATGCTTTCAACAGAGAATCACGATGAGGCTTTGACCCAACTTCCATTAGCTTCATATTGTTGATATTACCAAAAGTCTATTACCTAAGGAGCACAATTCAGCCCCTCCCAGTGCTCCTCATTTGTAACACTACGCCATCCAAGTTAACCCTGGCTAAGAAGCACTGTCTGTCTGGAAAGAAGTTTTGGAGGAGACTCAAATCCCAGCTGAACTTTGGTTCCCCAACATGCATCAGATTCTTCCCAAGTTGGAATCCAGTAGAATCACAGAATCACACAACGGTGGAGGTTGGAAAGGACCTCCAGAGGTTGTCTAGTCCAACCTCTTTGCTCCACCAGGGACACCCAGAGCATGGGGTATCCATTTGCATCCAGGCGTGTTTGAAAGATCTCCAGAGAAGGAGCCTCCACAGCCTCTCTGGACAGCCTGTGCYAGGGCACTGTCGCCCTCAGAGTAAAGAGAGCAGTGAAGGAGTAAACGCCTTCATGTTCTTCCTCACATGAAGATGGAACTTCTGTGTTTCAGTTTGTACCCATTACCCCTTGTCCTGCCACTGGCCTAAGAAGTCACATCCTAAATGTTAAATGTGGTCTCACAGAAGCCTTCTAGCACACCATGAACTATGGACTGACCTGCGTGAATGTTCCCACTGAGGATTTAAGCACTTGATTCAACCCACACCCTGTTAGTCTAGCATGAGAACATGCATATTTGCCCTCTTCAATTTATACATGGTGCTTTCACCTMTTTGCCAGACCTGCTATGACTGCACTGCAAGGGCAGCCCCAAACCCACAGTGATTTCACCCGGGAGTTGTGACAGGTTGGGACTGTCTAACTCGAGTGCCGAGATCCACATTGGGTTTATTAAGTCCCTGAGACTGCACAATATTGGAGAGCTGAGCCAAACCATTTCCACATCCTCCCACAGCAATCACACAGAGTTAATGCCCACCATGCTCTGGACCTGGCAACGGCCTCCTAGGCTCTCGCTTGCCAAGTGCCAGTCACGGCTGTTGTAACTAACTGGCTAATGGCCTGGCAGGATGCCGTGGGCAGACCCAGGGTTAATGAAGACCTCCATCAAACACCCTTTGCATGGGTGAAGGTGACAGGGAGATTTAACATACTGCATTTGTTCGGAGGGGGCTAGTGATAATTAAAAATTAAACAGACTTTCTCTATTATGCATCCATTATTGACAGTTCTACATAAACAAGCAGGACCCAAGCACCTCTCAGAGGGGAAGCAAACAGCCGTCACCTCTGTCCCTTCCCCAGCCAGCCCTGGCACTTTGTTCTGGCACTGTCCCGAGCTGCAAGTCCGCAGCGCAGCTGCAACGACTGCAAGTCATTGCAGTGATGAGCACCATGGAGGCTGCTTCACAGCAAAGGCCGTGCGCTAGGTGAGATGAGGCTGCACTCCTGGAGGGTAACGTGCCCTCCTCTTTGCCCATGGCAGCAACTCTCCAGACTCTGCAAGCCAGCAGTGCTCAGGTCTGTCCTTCCCTCCACGCATGTGTAACTCTCACTGAACTGCYACAATAATAATATAAAACATTTGTAAAGTGTCCTTCACCAAATGGTCCCAGGGCGATTTCTTATTCAGGCATAATTAAACAAGCAGTGAACATAACCCTTTTCCATTCAGACTTAACAGCAAAACCAGATGGGGCTCTTCCCAGCATCAGCTGGTATCAGACTGCACACTGATCTCAGGCCAGGATGTGGGGAAGCAGTAACAAAAAAGGAAAAGCAGAACCAAAAGGTGCAAGGACAAAGTTTATGCAGTGCCTTGCTCTGCTGACCTGTTTCTCCCGGAAGAAGACTTTGGGGTCAGTCCAGCACCTGAGAAATATCTTCCAAAAATTAAGTGTCGGGAAGAGAGCCCATGAAAGACAGCAAGAGTGGAGTGGAGGAATGAACAACAGTACTGGAGGAAGGGAGGGAGGAAGAGATCACTGCAAGGAAGTTTCCTCCTCCTTGGGGCAGGATAAACTTGCTCTCTGGCCACTGAAACACTCCACAGATCCAAATGACCCTTAATTTAGGCTTCTTACCTGTCGACAGCAAGGGACKTTGTCCTGATTTGTCCCTGCTGCTGCTCCCAGCACCTACTCAAGGACATAGACTGCACAGAGAGGCTGCCGTGGTCACACAGGTATTAGTACCCTGAACTGAAATGACTTTAAATACTCCAAATGCTRCAACCAAACCTCAGATTCCATATGCAGATACCACTGAGCTGTTTGTTCAGGATACAGTTGTGCTTTTGGCCTGCCTTCTTGGGTGACCTTGTGGTGTCCTCAGACTCCATCCTGGCCCAAAGATGTGAAAGGCCATGAGACACACACCAGAACTTGGAGAAGGTTAAGAAACATCATAGAGCAGGACTGAGTAACAGACATAAGGTTTTTAATTCTTCCAGAAGGCGAGAGTCTTGGTTTGTGTTTCTGTTKACATAATGAGTGGGAAGGAAAGTTACTGACACCTTTTATTTAAGGTCATACGTGACTTCAGTCTCTGGCATTGACGTTTCAGGGTTCACATTTCCTCCACCCACAGAAGGTGACTCAGGGAGCAAACTCAAATGTCTTCCTCACTATAAGCAATCCAGGCGAACTGGACTGCTGTGGAATCCCAAACATCTCTGCAGAGCATGAAACACCTTCAGGAGCAAGGACAAGAAGAGATGAGGCAGAACCTCATTCACAAGCATTTCCAACTTTAAAAGCGAAAAAAGCACAGAGTCCTTCATGCCCTGAGCCTAGGAGAACACAACAGACCACCTGCTTTTCTCCACTTAATACTGAGAGTCTTCACATTTATTCCAATAATAAAGCCTCTGTCTGGAGCAAAAGCTCTGTGGAGAGAAAGCTACATGGCCATGGGCCGTCAGAGAGCCCAGAGGAGCAATTCTGCAGGGAAATGGGCTCTATATGAGACTTTCCTTTCACAAAATAGGTAACGATGATGGTCGTCTTACTACTCATGCATGCACCATGACCACCTGCCGTCACATAATGAGGACAGACCCTACCTGAGACCCTTGAGAACTTTACTCAAGGTAACTTCAGAAAGAGCTGAATTGTTCCTTTTGCACTGACCTGGACTGACAGGGAGGAATCACAGAGCAACTAAGGTTGGAAGGGAGAGCATCTGGCCCAACATCCCTGCTCAAAGAGGGATCAGCAAGAGCTGGGCGCTCAAAACCTTGTCCAAACAGGCACAGCACCTCCACAATCTGGTCCAGTGCGCGATCATCCTCACAGTAAAGAAGTTTTTCCTTACGTCTGATTAAGATTGTTCTTCTGTCAGGATAGGAGTGCATTCACAGAATCACAGAATCTTCAAGGTTGGAAGGGACCTCTAGAGATCATCTAGTCCAACCTTCCTGCTCAAGCAGGGACACCTAGAGCATGTGGCACAGGGCAGCATCCAGGTGGGTTTTGAAGACCTCCAGAGTAGGAGACTCCACAACCTCCCTGGGCAGCCCGTTCCACTGCTCTGGCACCCTCACAATAAAGAAGTTCCTCCTCACCTGGAGACGGAACTTCCTGTGCTCCAGCTTATGGCCATTACCCCTCGTCCTATCGCTGGCCACCAATGAAAACAGTTTGTCTCCTTCCTCCCTGCATTCTCCCTTCCTGAATTTATACATGTTAATCATAACATGTKAATCATAACATCATAGCATTGCTGTTCTGTCATCCCTTCCTCCATATAGGAAAGCACTGGTGCACACACACATGGCAGAGTCAGCTGCCTACTGGCAATCAATATGGTGTTTGCTCTTGCGAGGCATTATTGAGTCTTTGCTTCCAAATTCCAAATTCAAAAAAATTAATTCAACATGGAGGTGCAAATGGAACCATGAGGGGTTTACTATTGCTAGATGTTCTCTCTCTGCCTTTACTCACCAGGCTTCTGCTGGCCCTGCAGGCCTCCCTAACTGCTGCCCCGCTCAGTGGTGGCACTCAGGCCGGTCCCCATCCAGGGCAGGCCATGGCCTGGGYTTCCATGGGGACTGCAATAGGTCCTTCCTCCAGCTGAGGATGGGACAAAAGTAACACCCAGCCATGTCAGACAATAACCTCATCTTTCCTACATACTGGTCCCATTAGATAGGCATGAAATGGCAGGCTTTGGTGTCTCTTCTTCCACCACAATCACCATCCTCTGCACTCATCTTTCCACTAACACATCCCTCAAGCTCAGAGGCATTTTCCCTTTCACTCCATCACCGTCAGACAAGTCAGCTGCAACTTCATTGCAGCTCTTCTGCTCCTCCAGGCAGAGAGATGACAGAAAGGAACAAGCTGCCGAGGACACCCAAGGTGTCTCAGTGGCAAAGAGCCCCCAAACCTGCCCGATGCTGACCCTGCACACACACCATGCCAGCCCCTGGCCAGGGCAAAGCTCCAGGGCTCAACCCAACACGCCGATATTCCCCAGGAGGCTCCCCTTGTGTGGTGAGCTTAATTTAAGCAGGTGATACGCACAGAACTTGGCTGAAAGAATTATTACTTAAATTCATTCCCACTTAACATCAAATTCTGACCATCAACTCAGGAGTCAGAAAGGAAAATAAATAAATAAATAAAAATGAACCAACACTTCTGGGAACACCATTTTTCCCCTCCTCTTCTGCACGGCCTCAACCCTCCTGGCTTTCGCCCCCCCCTTAGGCCACACGTGTCGTGGTGGCCGCAGCCACTCCGGGGTTCTTAGCGTGCTGCCCCAGCAGCTCTCTGCTCTCCGGCAGTGTCAGTGCATCGGAGCGGATCCCTCCCAGCCGCGGTTCCTTCGGGAGCCTCATGGACCACACAGGGACCTGCAGCCCTCACAGCAGCTCCCGCAGCACCCACCACGCGGCTGCCCTTGGTGCCCCCTGCACCAAGGGGATGGCTCCGGAGCCAGATGGAACCAGCTTGGACCGCCCRAGCCRGGTGGAACCAGCTTGGACCGCCCGAGCCGGGTGGAACCAGCTCAGACGGCCCGGCACCTGCTCCTCCCTCACCTGCAGCTGCTGTGACCAAAATCCTGAAGTTCAAACCCACTTCCCAAGGAAGTTTTTGTGCACAAGGAGGCCATCTGGGATGTTTTAGGCCACTTAAACCCCTATGACTAGGTGCCTTAGAACCTCTATAAGCAGGGGTAGCTGCCTAGGGAATATTTGAGCTTCCTTCACACATTGCTGTGAATCAGGAGGAAGCAGCTCTGTGGGCTTTTATTTTTAGCTGKTGCCTCTGATTACTAGTGATCAACAGGCATCTTGGAAGGGTAGGGTTTCCCCTCATGGCCAGTTAAGAGGAGGAGGTCAGCTGGGCAAGATGAGCAGTTAAAGAGCTGCTGTTAAGTCTAGGTGGGGTAGTTACAKAAATAATATATGTGCCTGTTCTCTSGGAGTTCATTTGCAATAGGTTGCTTTGAGATGGTGAGCACTTTAAGCGTTGGAGATGTGCAGAAGAAGGGGCAGGAGGTTTGAGTGGAGGAGCTGAAATCTGAAGASGTTRCAAGCYGTTTGGTGTTTTGGTTGTCTCTTACTCAGCTCTGCTGAGTGRCCCAAGTTGCAGGAAATCCTGGGTCACTTGGGTGCTGCAAATGATTCCCATTCCTGTGGCAGTTTTTTAGGAAATTTCACTGTTACAGACCATGGAATAGTTCAGACTGAATTGATTTTTGAAGGTTGCTTAATGCAACCTCCTGTTCAGAGTAACGATTGACTCTGACTTCTTGAATTTGCCTTAAATTAAATATGCTTGAACACAGATGTTAATGATTGAAATTCAGAAAATAAAAAAAAATGATGGGGTTGAAGTATTTTTTTGCCCTCTGTATTAAATTGAGCAGAACTTTTCAGCAAGTTGACATATTCTAGGGGAATTATTCTCTCTATTTTGGAGGGGAAAATAATCCAAATAATTTACTTTTATTTCTTTTTAATTTATGTTCATCATTAACCCATTTATTTATTTCTGTGTGTCTGAACATTTATTTTTGGAGCCATTCCTTCTTTTTTCACACAGAAATAGAGTTTGGTCATCTTATGAGAACCCAGCAAAATACTCTTAGGGTGGTGTATGGAGAGTTTCCTGATAATTTCCTTTTCCCWACTTTAATAAATGTTGCCTTGATGAACAACTAATACTTGTGACGAGCAGGATGGTTACACCGTCCTGTTCAGACTGCAGAAAAGCAGCACTGCTTCTGCCCTAGGAGCTGCGGGGCTCTGCTGCCACCCAGGGCTTTGCAGAGCGGTAGCATCTCCATCCTCCGGGAAAATGCAGACCCTGTGAGGGGAGAAGTAAAAGCGCTGCCCATCTCAGTTTCCTTTAATTGTTGTCTTTCGGCCGAGGTGACTCAGGGAAATGCAGCTCCTTGTAGCGGCTATGCCAGACTGTAGAGTGAATATTCCAGCTGAGTAATGAGCTGGTGGAGATKTGCTCTGTTTAGGAGAAGTGGTCCATGTTGGCTTGTCATCTGCTGTCCGTAGTAGGGATTGCAATACAAGCACGAGGACGTGCAGCTTTCTTGTTTCCTATGTGTCTGTGTGAATAAACACGTGGCTTGGGTCAGCTCTGTCCTGCCTCCTTTTTGAGGAGTTGTGGATGAGAGGCCAAGTCCTGGGGCCAGATTCTGCTCTCCGGTACTGTAATGTTATCACTGCCATTACACAGCAGTATATGAGGGATGAGCCATAATCAAAGCCAGTTGTGCTGGATCCTACCTGTGTTTATATAGTATAGGGTCTAATCACCCTGAAGACCTCAAAGTCTCTAATGAAACTAGCAAAGAGTCTAGGGTGAAAATGATAAAAGAGGTATTTCTCTTCTGAGGCTTGCAGAACAAAGCAGAGACAAAGAAATAYGCTTGTCTCTGCCTCACTATCCAGCAGAAAAGAAAAAAAAATGCAGTCCAGGCAAGTCTGTAACAGCAATCATTGCTTTGTCCTGGGATTTTTCCTTGAGATTATTTTTTCAAAATAGTTCAGTTTTTCAGCTTATTAAAAAAAAAAAAAAGCAACAAAAAACAATCTTCTTGGGGCATATCTTGACATGAGTGTTMAAAGACACTTTTGGGAAATATGGCTGGAATATGAACAAGCATTTTTAGAGGAAGAATCCTTCCTATCCCCTGAGAAAATTAATTAATGCCCTTTAGGGGTCCTCAGTGTTTTTCTAGCAGAGTTATGGACCCCTGYCCAGTAGATCTAAGGTTGCTGCCAACCTTTCTTCAAACCCCTTTACAGCAGTCTGTGCTTTAAATTTGAGAAACCAATATACTATAAAAAAGTTATATATATCCTCTTTCCAATTAAGAGATTCTCCCATACATGCATTTACCTTGATGGCTGTTTATTGCTCGCATACAAAATGTGGCTATGGCCAGGGAAAAGGGTTGGAACAAAAGGCAATAAACAAGCAAAATGCAGGGCATGGCATAATTCACCTGACCTGGATGATGTCAAGAAAATGTTTGGTGAAAAGAATCTCCTTAAGGGCGAAGATAAGAAAGGAACATTTTTCTTTGAATAAGACTTGGAGGAATTCTTTGCAGCTAGTACAAAAGTAACTCTTCCTTCAACAGCAAAGCAGCCTGGAGATCTTGCAAGCTGTATTTATAGCCTCTAACCTTATGGCTAGGATTCATCCTTCCAAAGCATCTGTCTTAAAAACTAATGAAGGCRTTTGGAAGGCACTTTTAGTTTGATTCGCATCTGGCTCACAGTGTTCTACATTTTTTCTCAAATCTCCAAGATCGTAAGTGGGTGACCTTGTTAGACTTAAACAAGAAATGACCCACACTCTTGCCCCCCACACTCATATTGAACTAAAACTCAGTTCTTTTAGAGCATCAAAGATGTTCAGACTGTCTTTTCCTCTTCTTTCTTGTGCTTCCAAAGAGCAGCATGAGGTTGGAGACAGAAGACCTGCATTTCCTTCTCAGCCTCTGACACAAAACAACACTGCAGCCATGTGTCAGTTCTTTAGCAGAGGACACAAAACAACACTGCAGCCATGTGTCAGTTCTTTAGCAGAGGGCATCTCCAGTTCACACTGGATTTGATGGTCTTGCTCAAATGTGATCTCTTAAATTTCAGTCTTACACCTCAGAGCCTAAGTATCACCAGATAATAAAATAGATAGCAGAAAGATCTGAAAACAAAGCAGGAGTGTTAATAATGGACTGTGGCCCCAGTAGAGGCATGAGGGGAAAGATTGTTTTGTAGGTGTTGTGGTTCTTGTGCAGCCCGGAGATACAGCTTCAGGTGACCAAAGGACTGGGCTGAGAAGGAGAGTCCAGAGTGAATTTGGGATTTAAGTGGCATGTGTGCCCACAGAATAGGACTTGARAAGAAAATGGATACCTAGATCCAGCGGCCTGTGTAGGAAGTCATTTGTGTGCTTGGAAGCCTAAAGCTTCCTGCCTCCTTTCTTCTTGTCTAGCTCCTCTGTGTGTACCAAAGTGCTCTGTGCTGGAGGGGGAGGAGATAAGGGGACAGATGGGATGTCAACAGAGACAGAGTTGCAACCTAGCACCATGTTTGGGTACATTGGTTGYTGTTTTATTGGTACCCCAATCTGCTCTACAATACTCTACAGTGCAGCCTGTTCACAAAGAATGAAGAGCGTTTCCGATGCAGACGGGGAAGGCACTGAGGGACATGCACAGAAATAACGTGACGCCTGCAGATGCCTCTAGGCAGCAGCAACCCCATGTCCCTTTCTGGAGAGGAAGGACTTGGAAAACAAGAAGACATGTATGCAGGAGTGATGCCTGTCACTGGTTATGTAACTCCAGGGGTTGTCCTGAATTAGGGTGGCCTTCATCTCTTGGAATGTTTTTACTGGGAGAAGTAATATTGAATCAGATATAAGCCGAATGAACAAGAGACTGTCCCACATGTTAAAGGTCTTTTTTAGTCATTGCTATCCAGGACCCAAGTGAAAACCTCAATTCACTGCTGAGGAGCCCTGTGAGGAGCTTCTCAGAACACACTTCATCAGTGATTGCTTGGAGTGCTGCTGAAGGGACGGTCCCCCTGAGGTCCAGCCTGGGTCCCAACTGTAGTTCTCCCCAGAGGGGTCCCCAGAGCAGTCTGTACCATTAACTCCATTGGGGAAGTTGAGCTCTCTGACAGTGAGGAACCAGGTGATGCACACAGAGCTGAGCCTGCTGTCTTTGAGGAAAAGAGGACTAGGGTCTGCAGTCCCTTTGGAAGTGACAGTACCAGCTGAAGAGCTGTCAAGGTAGAGCAAATGGGGCTGTCAGGATACCCTGGCCTTGGCTATCCTCAGCTCTGGTGCTATGCTCAGGCGCTGAGCAGACGGTGAGAGCAGAGCTGCTGTGCGCTGCAGCCCCGCGGGACCAGGGCTGTCCYGGCGGSCGCGGGGCCTGCGGCAGGTCCCGCTGCCGGCAGTGCCGAGGGCCGGGGCAGCGCGGGGTGCTGGGTGCACGRGCAGAGCCCGTCYTGCTGCCCGCTGAGCTCTGCTCTGCTCCTCTCCCTGCTCGCAGCCTGCAGAGCAAGTGGCAGCGTCTGCGGCAGGCGGCCAGGAGGAGGTTCCTGCCCGACAGCAGGAGCCCAACACCTGAGGAGACCCCTCGGCATCCCTGGATGCTGCATTTGCAAGCAAGAGGTTTGTTGATGGGGAGCCAAGGGCAGAGACAGAAGTTGGGATTTGTTTTGGTGGGGGAACAGAGTGAGATGATGCCCTGCAAGCGAGGCATCCCTCACCCTGTCCTGGCAAGGACTGCCACCTTGTCGCAGTACTGCGATCCAGCATAACTTAAGCTGTGAGCCCTGAGCTCTGCTGCAGAGTATTCTGGCATGAAGAAGTCTTGTCCTTGGAGTGTCAAGAGGTCTCTTTCTAGGGATCTAGCCAAGCACTCACATGTGTGGACCTGGTAGTACAGCTGTAGCCAGCAGGAACTGGAGTCCCAAGGAAAATTGGGCTGGAAAGTTGCTAACATGTGCCTTGGGGCAGATCTTGCTCAACCTTTACRTGCATCCAGAAATATCCCTGTTCTGCTTGCTGTTGCTCCTGCTGTAGTCTTCATGGTACMGTCTCTCTGCTCATGTTCTCTGCCTCCTCAAGCCCTTTATATTTTTCTTCCAGAGCACCAGYCCTTCCATGAGCCCTGCCCACTAAGCCTGCCCACGAACTGCTCACACCAGAGACTACAGGCAAGCCACGGTTCTGGGGCCATGATTTCAGCTAAGCAGCTGAAAAGAGCAACACACACAACATCCCCACTCTCACCATGAAACACCCTTTGAGATGGAAAAGTGGCTTCAAAAGCTGCAGAGACATAAAGGAGCTCCTGTGGACACAGTGGAGCTCCTGCCCTGGGAGCTCGAGAAGCAGAGACCTGTATCAGGAAATGCCTCTGCTACTAGGCAATGGTTAAGGGTCTTTCTTAAAGAGTGAGGCAGCCTCTTTACTCTTTGTGCATCCAAGAGCAAGATGCAGAAGACCAGCTGTTGCAGTGTTTCTGCTGTAGATGGTGCAAACTGTGCTCTTTCTTCGGAGGGAAAGAGCTGGCAGTTGCTTCTTCTAATCCCCCAAGATCAAATTGCTGAGAAGTTCCATATTCAAAGTCAATTCAATGAATCCAAATTGCATACCTGCCACCACTGCACGAAAACATCAGTGTTGGGGCTAAATTCTCAACTGTCTATTAGGGGCTAATTAAATCGAATTTCCCATTGCGTCCTTGAAGTGGTAATGAGCATGGGGTGACAGAGCGTGTATCCTTCAGAAAGTGCAAGACAAGCTGGGGAAAAGTAGCATCTTCATCTGGAACTGTGTAAAAAGACGGAAAATTTAATTTGCTTTAATGCAAGCACCTGTCCCATCTTCCAGTATGTGCTTTCTTGCTCCAGGTTATTTGTCTATCCATAAACTTACTATTTCRTCTCTTGACACAGAGTGTTACGACTTGGCTGTTAGATGCTGATGCAAATTCAGTGCAGCACTCTGCATGCTTGGAGCACCTTCCTTCCCTGGGGACTTGAAAATACTTTGCAAATGACATCCACTTACATGAACTGTTTTGTAAATCATTTCTGTGCTACACACTAAATAGCCATCTAATAACACCATCCAGCATTTCCAAAGTGCTGCTTTCCTCTCATCTTGCAACAACTCATTCAATGGGAGGTTGTTTTAAATGTCATCCAGCAAAGAAGGGGCAGGAAGGGGACATAACCAGATGGAAATCATTCTGTGAACGTGGTCACCTTAGAAAATGAGTTTCAACTATTTTTTATTACTTGTTTCAGTTAAAAAGTTTGTTTTCGTGTAAAACCTGGACACTGAGAGAAGCAACAATCTGGCAAATGCTGTGCAACATCCCCCAGAAGTTGTAGTTCACATGACTTCTGACCTGTTTCTCCTACATGGCCAGGAGCAACTAACTCTAGTTGGTAACCAGGATGCGTTACCAGCTAGTTCTCGAGATGAGACGATCTGCATTAAGGGATGTAGCCAGACCCAGGAGTCTTCCTCTTCAGGGTAACTGCAGCTCTGAGAAGAACTGGAGCAACAAAAAACAAAAGCCCAAAAGAGTCCAGTTCTTGGGGGAAGCTGGTGATTGCTTACACTTTCAATGGCACTTAGCAGTAGTGGGTGGGACAGTTTCAAATGTCTCARAAAACATAAGCTGTTTCTGGGCTGAGTATGCCTGAGGCAAGCTGTTCAGTCTGCTGTWACTGGAGTAAATGCAACATTATTGAGCCAGCCAGCTATTTTATTAGGATTTCTGCAAGACAAATCTCTAGCCTGAAGTCTGCATCCAAAGCATTGTACTAAGTCAACTGAAACTTGCAGAATGTCATGGGATTCGCAATGTGAATGTTCTTACTGACCGACTTAGGCTTTCTGAATGTATTGGTGAGATACAGACTGTAAGGGGCAGACTGCCRTGAGTGGCCTAGGAGACAAGGGAGATTGTTAGTGCTTGGCACATTGGAGTTGCTCAAAGGTCTTCAGAAAGGCAGCTCTTAGGTGCACTTGCTTATATTGCCAGCATCCCTCTGCATGGTTAGAGGTGAAATCCTCATAATTTGGCCCTTAGTGCCAAATCCAGAGCAATATAGACTGGGAGAGACTCTGAGGTAAAGAACAATTTATAACAAGTGATGAGTACCAACACCGCAAATACAAACAGTCCTCTGCTACAAGGTACAACCATGGACAGGGAAGACTCAGTGTTGGAGAGCAGGGATCCCAAGACCCCAACATGGTCCCATGAATCTTGGTAGACTCACTCAGCCTCCAGCTCCTGTTGCTGCCATGATACATTTCTCTGCAGAGGAGGAATTCTTTATGTCTCAACACATGAGCATCATACTAAAGCAGAGACTTGCTCTTCCGGAGCAGAAATGACAAGAGTAACAGGTACTTTGCCTTTTGGGGGACTTTTATAAGGATTTAATAAGTATTTTTCCAGCCAGGGTCACAAAGATACACGGAGTTGATGCATTGCTACCATCCAGACTGCACCTCTGATGTTAATTGAATCCTGTGATCCCTAGCATGCCCTTGCAACACCAATAACAGAAACATCTGGCAGCGCCAGCACAAGTGCATCGGAGCCCTGGTTCCAACAGCAATTATAAAAGAAAAAAAATAAAAAGGAAAAAAGCCAATTACATGTAATTGGATTCAGTAAACTGAATTATCTCACTATTAAAGCAGTGCTTGTTTTTTAGATAGTGGGACATTCAAACTATCAAAAGCATTAATTGATTCATCCCCTTTTTCAAGTGCTTTCTCAACAGTGCCTCTGTTTGAGAGCTGCAACCTTTTGTTCACATGGGGATTCTGAATTACATAGACCATGTTTATATCTTGGTAGCTCTATTCATTCTGACTTTTTTGTCATGTTGGTGTTTTAACTCAAACATGAGCCGAGATTCCTGCAAAACATAATGGAACATTTATTTCTTCTTTTGTAGTGTTTTTGCTGTTCCTAGAGGTTCAATTTGACAAGGGATAAAGGGAGGGGAATGATCTGAGTTTGATTCTTTTTTATTCTGAGTTCTGCWTGCAGGAGGAAGTGGATGGGGAGAAGGCCAGAAGGAACCAGAGGCCTCCACTGCCCTGTTATGTGGCCTGGGACAGACCTCTTCTCTGGCATGTTTACATAGTTTCAGGGATACACTAAGTCAAGCTCTTCTTCCTGTGCCCTCTATGGACACCATTAAACCAGGCATGTTCCAACCTCACACGTATCCCAAAGGCTTTCTGAGCTGCTGCCAGCCCCATGGGCTCAGAGCCATCCCTTATGCTCATTACCAATCACTAAGTGAGGGCGATTTCACGGGGATGTCAGCGAGTTGTTTTGTGCCCCAGGGTGCAATCTTGTCACTACATAGAGCAAGGACGAGGCCTCCTATATCTTCCTTCCTGTCTCATGAAATGGGCARCGAAGGCTAGAAAAGCCAGACATGAGATTAAGTCAGGTCCAATGAGATATTTAGGCAAATTGAAAGTATTATGTCACTTTGATGGGCAGAGTTTCAGGCCAAAATGGCACTATTGGCATTTTCTTCCTTCTGAATCAATAACTCCTAAAGGATTTCAATTTAATTTTTAAAGGGTAATTCAATCAAGAATTTGAAAACATAGGACATTCTTTAAATTAAACTTTAATCAGATTGTTTTTAAATGTACTTGCAGAAAAAGAACAGTTTCCAAACTGTACTTCAGCTTCCGTTTCAAGGGATAACAAGACATTTCAGTGACCAAATTTTGTCAAACGAAAGAGATGACTAAGAATTTTGTAGAGAGCTGCTGGTCAGAGGCCCCTGGATGTCAAAATCTGCCATGCATATGGAAATCCCAGACCAGACTTATTTGGACCAGTTTTCAGAAAATGTTTAGGCTTCTAGGCAGTGCAATAGCTTGAAAGATACCAGTAAATATGGACATGGGTTATTGGAAGCAGGTAAAAATCCTAGTGCTTTCGTTGATCAGTTATGGCCAGGTTGGGTACCTTCGTCCAAACTTTAGATCCTCAAAATCRGTGCTCTGGAGATGCCTAAAACGGGAAACACCAAAAGTCTTCAGGTACCATAGTGTCCACCCATGCTACACAGCAAGGTGTGGTGAAGGAACCTTGACCTTGGTGTGGTCCTTCCCAGCACAGAGCAGTACCATTTGGATATACCAGTTCAAACCCTGAAGAAGGACACTTGCCTTAAAGTGTCCATGRCACTTTCATCAGTGCCATGTACAGCTTCTAGATGCAAGCTGGATCTTGGGGATTTGTGTTGGATTTCAGCACCTTTGCTACAGGATCTACATTTCTGCTAGTAAAATTCCTGAAGTTCATCAATACTGGCTGAAATACAGGGCTTCTGTACCACCCAGCAGCTAAGCACTAACGCCCATGGGAACCCAGAAAGCAGACGAGTCCCTGTGTATCCTACCCATTAGGCCTGATCCAGAAGCTTAATTGCCATCTCCAAGCACTTAACTACAAGGAAATTCCAAGRCTGTGAAGGCATCTTATCTTCGTGGTGAGCTCTTGACTTCAGCAGAAGGAATCTTCAGTTAAAGCACTGGTGGAGTGAGGAGAGGTCGCACAGAGCCATTAGCAATTGAATAGGAGTTGCTGTCTTGGCAGATGACACAGCAAGGTCGAGGACTCAGGGGATGCTGATCTCATAGGCATGTGTGACACAGCAGTGGCRAAGAGCACTCAGTCCTGTTCTGGGAGTGAAACTTCACAAATAAACCTGGTAATCTGTAATCGAAGTCTTTCCAGGTCTTTCCACTTTTTGTGAAATTTTCATGAAGACCTCTTCCTAATACATTTCATAAGTTAATGCCCATATCCTACTCTCACTGTCCTTTGAAATTAAGTACTGATACTCAGTGACAGGAAGCCTGAACCCCAGCAAATGATTTGCTAATCAAAACTTTTGYTTTCCATTTTGCAAAACACACTGCAGAAGGCGATACAATGTGTCTGTGGTACAACCTCCTCTCCTTACAGCAAGACGTATTGTTTCAAAAACRATGACTACTTCAGATTTCATTAGAAACCTCCATTAGCTGAACCCTCCAGTATCTAATGGGTACCTGACACTTTTCATCATATGGCCTGTGCAGCCATCAAGGACACTCCAGGTGGATTAGTGCTATAGGGTGACATATGGCACGGAGAAACAGTAATGAAGATAATTATGAAGATAAGGTCCCTCTGGGAGACCATTGTACTGAATGCCTCAGAAAATCTGAACTACCAGGAGATTTTCCCATAAGCACTCTTTTCATGGCGAAGTATTCACACATTCAAGAACATCAAGGTTAAAAATGCTTCCTGCTTCATTATTATAAGACAATGGGTTTCTTTTGAACTATTGTTTATGTGCCAGATGGGCCATTGATGTTTTGCTTGAAATATAGAGAATTGTGTGATTACAAAATGCAATAAAAACCCTAAACACCTCGCTGACTGAAATGTGATCAGCAGTGGCTTTGTTTAAGGTGACATCTAAAGTCTGAAAAACTTGCTGTAATTAACCATGGAGAAAATAAACCAAAATGACACTGCTTCTGCAATAGCAAACAAAATACTGCTGTTGAATAAAAACAGCAGGAACAGAGCTTTTCTGCTAAGAGAGGGGTCATATGTTAGAGAGGATTTTGATATCATAGTGACAAATGCCTAAGGAAAATACTATCATACACGTAGGGGTCGGTAAGTTCATTGGAGCAAAATCCAAGAAGGTGGGGACAGACTTAGGTGGAATATAAGCACAAATATGTCACACAGTGATCCAGAAGATCTTTATCTCAGCAGCTACAAAACCCTGCAGGCAGCAAAATCACACCAGTCCCCATACTTTGTTCCTGAATATTTTCTAGTTGCTTCACTGGGTTGAATGAGATCGCACAGTTCATGTATACCCTAGAGTCATCACTGCTGTTCAAGGACTTACTTCCCAGAAGAAGACTGGAACTTTTGTCCAGTGCATGGGCAAGCTGGATGTTAGGACTACTGAAGTCCTGGTTAGCAAAATCCTTATCACCCTCTCTCAAAGAGAAGAGCCAGACTATCGAAGTCCGGGAAGGCCAAGAACATTGTCCAGAGAGACCTTCTCCATCCCAACTGACAACAGAGTATATTAGCTAAACCCCACTGCCATGGTCACATAGTTATGACATGCCTGAAAAGCACAGGTCTGTATCTCTACAATACAAGTGTCTTGATTTGGCTTCTGTACTTCCTCATGCAGCCGTATCTGGAATGATCATATCCCAAATTAAATAAAATTTATAAGAATAACAGCAAAGGTGCAGCCAAGAAGGATTTCTATTTTTCCAGCCATCAAGAGTAGAAAATTTCAAGTATAGTTCTTTTATTTTACAGCATGGACCTGGCATTTATTATCTGCCGAAAAGAGAATAGATTGGCTTTTTGTGCATTTCTGCTTCTTTCTGATTATCAGTGCATTGTCAATTCCTTGCTGCAGGCACTGTTTTGTCATAATCCTTCTAGAATAAGAAAACTAAAGAAAAAAAAAAGAGGATAGCACAATATGAATTTCAATGATTTCCCCTTTTCAATTAATGGCTCAAATAAGCATTTGATTTACATTCATAGAGACACTTGCTGCAGGCTAATTAAAAATAACGTATTGCTGGCAGATCATTTATTGAAGGAAAACAAATTGACAAAAGATAAATTAAGTTGCTACATAATTAACTAGAAAAAAARCACAACTGAAATTGTAAATTAATACATATATTTATCAATATCTCAAGCAGGAGTGAGTAACAAACTTTAAATATCCTTGGAAAATAGAGCAGGGGAAAGGTAACAAGAAGACGTGGCTGAAAACATTTCCAGTATCTGTGACTTATACTTGAATGCACCTTGGTGCAGTYCACAGCGCTGCAAGATTTCATGTGTTTAGTTAGACCTTGAACATGTCAGACCAAGGTCTKGTCTGCTGGCCAGTGCCAGATGTTTCAGGAGAGGATAGATGAAACAGTGCAAAGAGTCAGTCTGCGAGCAACTTTCCTCCTAGAAATTTGCCTGCTGAATCCTAACAGTTTTAATTCTTTAGTTGTGAAGAATGAAGGTCTAAAGCTATTCCAGAAGTTCTTTAAAAAAGTATTTCAAATCCAATTGGTAGTAATTCTAAGTATGGATAAATGGATAAATGTCTGGATAAATGCCCAGACATTTCATTCCATAGGCATTTTCATCCTGCTCTCATCACTATAATATCTGTGGACAAAGTTGGTTTGTATTAGGCCATGCGAAAAAAAAAAATTGCCATGATTTTTTTTTCATCTGTTTGATAGCAGTTCTTTAAAATTACCAGAGATTCCAGGAAAATTGGTCAAGAAAAGTCTTGAAGTACTTCTAATTATGATAAATTTGGCATAACAGACATTGGGAGGAGCAAATATACTRTTTGGAATGTTAATACAAAAAAGTGGCTCTGCAAGCCTTGCTTTTAACCAAGAGGGAGGACCTGGCAATTTGGGCAAGAGCGACCAATGGYTGTTGGAGCTCATGACTCTTTGATGGGATTGCAGAATATACACACAATGTATTTCAAGACCACAGTGATTTCAAGACCACAGACATCAATATACCCTGAAAACTGAGAGGTAGGAGGTCCTAGGACCTTATCCTAAGGCAATAAGGTCCAGAAATGCAGCAGTTCCTTAAAGAGAGTCTGTTACAGCAGCAAATTATCTAAAATGAAGAAAGGAAGTTAAAAGACACCAGCCTGGCTAAATCAGAAACTATTCAGTGTCCTCGAAGAAAAGAAATACAAAAAGTGAAGCCTTGGACAAACTGATAAGGATAATTATAGAAGAACAGCAGAACCAAGTAGATACAGAAGGTCAAGCCTCTCCTTGTGAGACACAAGCACCAAGGGGGCTAAAAAGGTTGTAAGAAAGTAGCCTGCAGTTACATACCTGAAAAGAGGAAAATCAAAGAGTTTATTTGCCTTATGAAGAAGAGGGAAAGCTATTGACAGATACTGCCAAAAAGACAATTTTTTTTTCCTGCTAATCTTCATTGAAAAGAACAAATACATCCCTGTTTCTAGTACATTAATACCAGTAGATCTGGTACTAGTCAATATTTTTGTTATCAGTTGGTTACAGAACAGAAATATTAGGGAACAGCAAGGGACATCTGACAACTAGAGGATGGGAAGCTGAGCACAAGGGCACATCTGGTAAGGCAGGAGCCTCTGAGTGAAGGGAGCAGGATGGATCTGGAATGGCAGTCCAGGGTCCATCGCAATGAGACAGGCTTGAGGTCAAGCCAGGAAGTCAACAGATTGGGATTCAGATCAATGAGGTCTATGGCTGCAGCTGTATCGGAGACCACTACTCCTTGGACATAGCTCAAACAGAAGTGAAAGGTCTGAGCTTAAATGGCCCTCATAAGCCCATGAGTATGGGTGTATTAATGTCTGAGTATTAACAGGTAAGGATGAAATTCCAAAGTGAGGCTGATTTTGGTCACTGAGGCCTATTCATGCCCCCTAGGCCTTGACAAGAAAGAGAGATAATTAAAGTTACTCATATCACCAAAGTGGAAGAGGCTGCAAACATATGGGAGGGCAGGAGTGCAACTGGAAATGACCTTGACAAATTGGAGAAGTTAACTGAAAAATAGAATGCATTGTAATAAGGACAAATTAAAAGCTCCAAACTGGAGGTGTGATTCTTCTGCCCTGACCTCAGGGGCTAATGGATATATCTTGATCTCAACTAAGTCACCTTGGACTTTTTGCATAGTCAATATAGAAAGACAGGTACCTCCAGACAACTATTCCTCATATCCTAATAATGGCAGGTGAGACAAATCAAGCTCTAGAAGTTCTTATTTCTCTTCACCAGCAGYACAAAGACAGGACTGGAAATCATAGGCTTGAGAGTAATTCTCCAGTAAAGATCAGAAAGTTACAGTTCATCAGAAGCTCATATTGAGTCAATAATGTCACTCCGCTGCAAAAAGGCGAACACCACACTGAGATGCTAAGCAGGAGCACAAGCTGTCAGACACACACAGCATCATGTTTTTCACTCTGCTCAACTCTGATGCAGCCTCAGATACCATATGTTGCCTAATTTTGAGATGTCATTTTGGAAAATACTGATAGGCCAAACTTCAGAGAAAAGCAATGCGATTAATCAGAGGTATAGGAAAAGTGACAGTGAAGAATTATGAAAGGGACTAGGTCATTTACATTAAAAGAGGGAAGCTATGAAAGCTCTTGCAGTTAACACTTCCAGGAGCATCAGCCAAGGAAAGTTTGGAAATGGCAGATTCTTTAGCTGACCTCAAAAGTCTCTTCCTGCCCCACTGTTTTCTTGGTAAATGGTAACTCTCCACCTAACTAATTACTTGTATTACTTTTATTTTTCTGTGACAATTTTATTAGGTATATTTTCTGTCCTCCTTGTGATATAATAGTATGATTGGTGAGAAAGATGTATCCTAGGTATGTCTACAGCAATCTGAGGCAGAGAGGATTTATTGGCACTGATGATATGGGTAGGATTTTGCCTCAGGTCTTCATAATCCCAGTCCCAAAGGAGCTGACCAGAAGGGGAGCTAATCATCTCCATAAGCACTGCAGATGGTCATTCACAAGCTTCAGGCTAATGTTGTGGGCTTCCTTCATACTCTGTGGGGAGAGAGCTGGTCACTTGGGGAGGGTAAAGGCAATCAGGAACTCCACCTTGGCTACTCGAATCCCTTCGAGAATAAATCTCTCTTTTCTTTGGTTCTGGGCAGGGGCTCCAATGAGCCTTACTGGATTAATCTCAGCCTGTGGAGCTGCCATCTCAGTCTCCTACAGTCACGCTTAGTGTGATATAGTGGCATCAGGGCCATTGAATCCSAGCATACACCTCTGCTCTCCACCAAACCATCCTGTGAAGTCTCTGTGSTTAATATTTGATGAAAGAAGCCACTGGTGTTTAATACACATTCTAGCTTTTTCATGGCTCAGGARGAAGAAAATAATTTTTAGGAATTAGATTTCTAGATCTGCATGAAGTGGGTATATTAGCACAGATATTTGGGTAGGATAGTCTCCCACCTCCTCCTCCAAACAGAGCATGAGCTCTGAATATCATATCAAGCCTTTTCTGCTTCATTGAGCTTCTCTTTTATGCTCTGTTGCTTTTCTTTGGCTTTTCAAGGTATGACCATTACTGAAACGGAATAATAACTAGTACCAGGGCTCCCACTTCAATTGCGCATTYGTACAAAAGCCATTGCTTAGCAATTGTGTATAATTTGGGAAAAAAAAAAAAGGAAAGAGGCTGAGAAAAATAATTTGTTATACATCAGCAGGCAAATGAGAGTTTCCGAATGAGAGTGGCTTTATATAACAGCATGAATGCTTACTTGGTGACTGCTCACGAAGCGGGCTGGGAATGGACTGTCTCAGCAAGGTAGCGCTGTGTGCTGACCTCAGTCATTCGCATGGCAGCGCTTTATCGCTGAACGCAGTGGGAATATAAATGATGTTGAATGTAAACACTGCCAGCAGAGCCCCTCTGGGTTAGGAGATCAGCTCCAGAATAATTTGGATGGGAATTTGAAGAGTTCCATAGGAGGCTGAAACTGATTTCAGCTTTCAGCTGCAAATGAAAATAAAATGCAGTGAGTTAGTGAAAATATTGCATACATGAGCAGAAGGAGACAGAGTATGGAAGAGGATAGACTTCTTTGAGATTCTCTCCAGCATTAAAAAATCATGGCAGTAGATAGTTTGTCAGCAAAGCCTGGATTTGGGTTGGATTTTCCATAGTATCCGTACTGCAAAGTGCTGTTTTACTGCTTTTTTGTTCCTCATCAAGTGTCTGTAATGCCAGTGAACTCCGTCACTGCCACCACATGTAATCTGCGCCAGGAGACCCTGGGGTTTTCTCTATGCTAGTTTCTGGGATTTCTCTGTGAGATTTTTCCTCATGATGAAACTCTCTTTTTAAGTTTATTTCTGCTATTATCCTTGGAGATCTTTAGTTCAGATTCAGCTGTTTAGTCAAGCCCGGAAGATTACCTGAAGTCTAGGTTATTGCAAGGATCTGGAGTGAGAGAAATTTTTGAAAAAAAACAAATCTTAAGCTTTACTGAAGTATTTTAACTAGAAAATATCAGATTCTGCTACAAGTTTCTACCATTTTCTCATCAGAAGTTCAACACTGGCTTTAGTAGAACTTTCTCTGATGTATATCTGCACATGAGAAGAAAATTAAGCTCCTGTGTGTCTAAGAGATAGACGCTAGAGCCAGTAGGTGTGTTGTGGCAGAAACATCATTTTTTTCCCCCACTGTTCCTTCAGTCCCAGCCTTGCCTCTGTTTTCTCAAACTAGAAGCAGTATGTTTGCAGGGAAGGGAGATTTTGATATGTTGGAGAGGATAAAAAAGATTTTTCCTGTTTTTCAAACTACTAYTTCTACTAGAAACAAACRAACAAACAAACAAACAAGCAAACAAACAAAATTGAAGTATTGAAAGAAAAAAAAAAGGTAATCTTTCAGGACTAAAAATCTTTCAGGAAAATATGTTTTGCTTGAAAAGCCCAGCTCTGCAAAAATAGAGAGATTCAGTAGAGAATTCAAAATTCAGTAGAGAAGTAGATTCAGTAGAGAATTCAAAAGCCTGGCGCTTCCTGCTGGCAACACAAGTCTGAGGACTTAGAGACYGCCAAAATTAGCTCTGACCTGGCTGAATTTCTGCTCGCATCCCTTTCTATATGAATTCCAAACAACTTGAAGGAATCCAGGCTGACTTGGAAGAAAAGAGCAGCATGGATGATTCTTCTTTTGACCAGGTTTGTGAA
Organism: Nothoprocta perdicaria; assembly: GCF_003342845.1. NCBI lineage: Eukaryota > Metazoa > Chordata > Aves > Tinamiformes > Tinamidae > Nothoprocta > Nothoprocta perdicaria. Next base: position 5,056,952 of record NW_020455566.1, read on the forward strand.
GAACCAGGCTGCAGGGCAGCCAAGCTCCTAGAACTTTTCCTGGGCAATAGATTAGATTCCTATTAAAATACATTTTACTCCCTTATACAACAGAAAGAAACATATAGACATGTAGATCACTGGGAAGCCTAGAATAGGTCYGGTCATGGCAACTTTGGTCCATGTCTAATGGTGCCAAATATCATTGGGAATTGATAMAATCTTTCTTTCCTTTCTCTGACACGTTCACCTGATTCATCATCCTACTTGGATCTTTTTCCCCCGTGGAAAATACGGTTTCTTTTTATCCAGAGCCCTAACTTCTCTTTTATTTAGGGTCAGCTCTTTTTATACTGGATCAAGAACACACAACATCCAGTTTTGCAGCTGTCCTTATTTCAACACAGCTGTGAAGTTGCCCTCATGCTATCATAGCCATAAGGAAGTGTCAGTTCTCCTCACTGCTGATGCCTTCAGGTCTTTCCTATTTCYTTGGTGTTTAGTATCCTAGTGCTCTGCCAACATTCAGTCCAGCCACTGTCACTCAAAGCCCATATCTATTGTCCAGAGGGACCCATTTCTGAGGTAGAAATAAGTGATTCCAGCCATAACTGCATGACAGTCCCCAGAACATCAGAGTGCTCTGTCAGCACTTCAGCCTACATTGCTAGGAGGTGACTGGACCAACACCCAAGACAAAGGCATCCTGACAAGAACAATATTATTATGCTGAGTCTAAGACCTGGCTATTAATCAGAGGAGCGATCCCAGATCCCAAGTGGACTCTGGGGATGTCAGAAATAGGAAAGAAGCTGCCACTGTTCCATCTATTTAATATGAGATGACAAAGAGTGGAATCCTGCTTGGGGGTAGGATGCACAGCTGCACGGTCACAACCCCATCTCATGGTGCTAATGGGAATGCAGCCTTCATGGATTCATCAAATAAATACATGCACATTATACACAAAGTTGAGACTGATGATGTCTCTCACAGCATAGAAGATGAGGATATAGTGCAACAAATAGAAGAAGGATAAATAATTAATGTGACACAACTCTACCTTGCATAGGTGAGCAAGCTTGGGACTACAGTAAAGACTCAGACTTGCAAGGAACATTCCTCCACCATGAYCTCTCTTAGCATGGACTTCAGAAGTTAAATTGTCTTGACAGTGTACCAGGGAGCAGAGAAGTATTTCCATTGACCTCAAAGGATCTATTGGTTCTGGTAGTGGTGACATTTCCTCCCTGCGTCTGGAAAACTATTCTTACAGTCTTCATTTGGGAGGAAATAAAGAGTGAATATGAACAAAGCATACAGTCAAGATATGATTTTATTAGCATGATGATTAGATTTGGTCTGAAATCCTGATGAAAGCAGATCTTGATAACAACTAGAAATTAAATCCCTGAAGCAGTTGTGTAATGTAAGTATTTGAGGAGACCAGGTAGCTCCGGGCAGCAGAGGCAGGACGATGATGAATTTAATAAGCAGTGGAAACTTTGTTTATATCAGATATAGAAGGAACAGCCCAAAGCCGTCATATTGTGATAGTACATATTTTATTTATTATTGAGTGCTATATCAGAAAGAATTTTCTTCATATCCTCCCTTTGCTCCTCATTTCTATTTTTTCTCTCATCTGTTCAACTTTCCTTGATGTTTGATACATTTTTCATCCTCTGTCTTCACTGGACTTTGCCTTTTCACCTCTTTTCCAGAAAAGCCTTATGTGGGCACAGTCTCAAGAAACTGAGTATCTCACAAAGGCTTTGATGCAAGACTACCTGAATCTCTTGGCCTCTGTGAAATCCACCCCATAGCAAACCTTCRGGTCTCCAGAAGTACATGTGCCTTGCACTAGATTTCTGTGAGAGGCTGAGTTCATCCATCCCAAAGACCCAGGGAGTTTTCAAAGACTCGTTACATAGATAAGAACAAGATGATAAAAGTAAAGAACGTGCTTGGCACACGAGTGTTCAAGAGTTTCAGATGAGCTCAAAGAAGGTTCAGCCAATTCTCATCAAAATTCCCAGAAGAGAAGATAAAACATCTTGGCTTTCAGGATTGGTGTCTAATTAGAGTCAATTAYGAGAGTAAATCAGCTTAGATGCAGCTCTATTAAGAGGCCCACAGACACTGCGAATATTTCTCTTAGTTTTAGGCATTTCATTTAGGGAACACAAACAATCTGATAAGCACATTCCCCAGAGGCAGTGTTTTCGGCCCTGCATGCTGACCTAAACATATTTTATCCTGAGACTACAGAAGCCTATTGAAAAGACATCTCAAATTAATAGCCAGTTTGGTCAGTATCTGGCAGCAAGTCACTGAAAACGGAGCACTTCTGGAGAGCTGATTTTCTTTCAAGCTTGGCTAAAGACATGGARCTGTCATAAATATCCCCACAACTTCTGAGAAGACAGACACCTTGATCGAGCAACAAAATGTTATATCCAAGTCACCCAAGAATCTGGGAGAAAGACTCTGCATTTGCATCTATCTCTGGATGGGAATCTGCTGTAAAGGTTAACTCAAGGACCGTTCTCTTGTATGTACCAAAGAGCTACTGTTCCAAGAAACTGCTGTTCTTGTCAAGAAATCACTTCTCTAAATTGCATCTTGGAGTGGCATTTGGCTCATTAATAGATAGAGAGTTAAAGCTGACTATGATTATTCTTGTAGTATGTTCTCTGGTTTCTAATATCTTTCAGCACTCTGCTTTGGCTCTAGCTGTTTTGTTCCAGGGGCCAGTAATATAACCCAGCTATTACATCTTGGCATCAACTAGAAAGAAGCAGAAGACAACAGCTGCATGAAAATGTGCTTTTTGCAATACAGAGGAGAAAAGCTGGCATGACACGCTGAGTCTTCTGTAAGATTAAGAATAGGCTTGAGTCCAAGTTTAATTTTGTCTAGCTACATGAACATTGCACCTTCTGTCCCTGTTTCTAGCTGGTAGGCTGGCTGTCTGAAGTCATCCACATGGGTCTTTGGAAGAGTCAAGCTCAGAGCATCTGCTGATGGATGGTGCTGCCACACCGCTTGCGCCCAGTCCTGTGCAAGCTGGCRACACAAGCAACACTTTTGGCTTTGCTCAGCCCTGAGCTCTTTCCCTGGTGACTTTTCCGAAACTCAGGCTACGGCAAGCTCTCAGAGCAGGCTTGTGGATTTACAACACGATAGGTGAGTGAATTTGTTTTTGAGTGGGTTGGACTAAAATAACTGTTAATGAGTCTGATCATTTGTTGGCCTGCATCAAACCCACTGCAGGACTGCCAAGTGCTTGCAAGAGCACAGCTCCGTTTGCAATCACTTACCTCTGTTTTCCTTGCATAGCAAAGCTGAGACACTCAAGCAGAAGAGGGCACTGGACTTGGACACCTTTTTGACCGCAATCCAAGAGGTGCCTCTGTGTGGGGAAAAAAAAAAATGAAGGTCTTGGCACTGAGCTGTGGCAAGAGAGGGTCAATCACTGCTGTAGGTAGGTCCTAAATGGTTAATTTAGTGGGCTCCAAAAGTAGAAGCACTTGATAGTCATGACCTGGAACTTCCCCCATGGGGCAGGTCCCCCTGCTGTTGTCCAAAGAGAAGAAGAAGAAGAACAAGAAGAAAAGCTGAGATTTATTCTTCTTTTGAAAGAGATTATTTTAACTCCACCTCCAACACAGAGTCTTTTTTGCTAAAAGCTATAAATAGCAATAATAGCTCGAAGATGTAGGATACACAGGTTTGATTCTCGCTCTTTTCTGAAAGGATTAAAACTCACTGTCTCTTACTGTTAAGAAAACAGCCTGGCTGTTAGATAAAGGTGGCAGAGATGGAGGGGCTCTATCTATTTTTCTTCCATCAGAAACTGTGGTCCTGCCCTGTTGGTTCAGATGCCGTATGCTCTGACTACCTTGCCAGACCAATCTCTCATGTCTGCCCATTTTCTGGGCACTGGTAGCTCTAGAAATAACCGAGTCTCCTCTCCTGCTCTGCTTTGCTCTGCAAAGGCTCAGGCTGATGCTAGGTGTGAGCTGAGCCAGAAACTCAATGGACTGGAAGAGCCACAGGGCCAAGGAGAAAGYTGCCAATAGGCTTTGAGAGTCATCGGAGTTTGGCAACACAAAATCCAGGTTTTCAGCATTGTAGTTCTGCATTAAAGCATCAACACTTCAGCTAAAAAAACTCCCATTTAAGCTGCTTAGGTTTTAGGGTTTTTTTTTTTTTTTTTTTGATCTGGTACATGTCCTGCATCCTTTCTGCTTGAAGAGCTACCATGGTCCATTAAAGAGTCCCTCTGTTTGTATCTTATTGGCCTAGCTCCACCCCAGGCTTACATCTCATTTCCTGCTTCGATGTGTCAACACAATAGTGAGGAAATGAAGGTCATTTGTGTATCACAGTCCTATCCAACAGTAGTTGGATGTAATTGAAAAACCTTTGGGAGAATGTGGTAGAATCAGCAGAAAATAGGTTTCAAAAGTCCTGAGTGCCCTGTCTGAAAAGCCTTGCTTCCATTAGTAAGCTATACATTTGTTATGACATGTTAAGTCTTAGCTGTGATATATGTAATACTTCCTTGCCACATTTGGCATCTCTATCACTATTTAATATATATATAAAATATTATATCTAAATGCATAAAAAATCCCCAACCCATAAAGCTTATTTATTCACCTTTGAAACCTTTGGCAAAGTGCACCACTATATATATTGTTCCCCCATTCAGATCTTCTAGGTATTTGAAATGATAGCAATAAAAGAAAATACTATAGATTTTCTTTCCAGGTCTGTATTTACTGTGGACAAAACAAAGACTGCCAGGTGCATTTATTTATTTATTTATTGCTGGTATCTTTCAAATAGACCAAAAGTTAAAAAGGGTAGCTCTGATGTACTTGAATAATTGCATAAAATATCCTACAGGGACCAATAATCACTAGTTTTACAGATGTCTCTCCTCTGTAATACATCTTTTGAATGGCATTTTATGGCATTTATGGTCATATTTATTGTCCCTCTGCTGGGACAACTGAGGTGTTTCTCAGTTAGAGCATGCATGTGCACACACACATATGTCCCTGCATCACTCAACTATCAATTCAGGAAAATTGCTTTCAATTCTGAAACTATAACATTTCAACCAAGTGCRGGTGAAATAAAATAGAGCATTACAAGAGCTTTGTGGGTTCAGACAAGGCACAGCAACCAGGACAGCCAGGAATAAGAATCTTTTGGTTTCCCCCCTTGATGAAGGTTACAGTCTCCTGGTGACTTGTTTTCTTAACTTTAATATCTTTTGATATTTCTCCAGCTCTGTTATAGCCCGAGCTTTAGAYACATGAAATAGCTTGTGTATCAAGAGGAGCAAAGGGCAGCTCGACCTTGTCTCTTGTCACTTTTCTGTTTGCTCAGCGGGAGACAACACGCTGCGTTAAATCACTAAAGTTTATAACAAGATGAATCGAGGTGGAGGCTGGGAAAAAGGTGAGTGATAAAAAGCAAGTATGTACTTTTTGTGGTTTCCCCGAATCTCTCCAAATAACTGAAGAAATGCATGAACAGGGGAATATTTTGTCAATTTTTTCCACAGCAAACRTAAAAGAGATTGTGATCTTCTGCAGGTAGTGCTTTTAATACAGCGACCAGATGAACTGGGCTTACCGCTGATCAGCAGAGCTGAAGATGCCTGGTTATATTAATTGTTTCTTACTTATTTTCTCGCCTCCTCTTGTTTGTTTGTGTAATTTCACAAAGTGACTTTGCTGGGAGCAACTCAGCAGTGCAGGCTCGAGCAGGGCCAAGGAAGGAGAGTGATGGGCAGTGGGCAGGGAAGGTGCTCCACATGCAGAGGAGTTTGAAGGAATATGTTCCAGCATGTTCCTCCAAGTAATTAAGCAGTGATTAACAGCCAGGTGAGGGCTGGTACATGCTCAATTCCCTGGGCATCCTCTAAGCCCCAGACAGGAGTGTGTGATAAACTGTCATCCACAATAAGATGGTGAAGCCTGTCAGAGGGAGCCATCACTGATTCTGAGTCTTTCCATACCTCCCTGAGTCTGGATTTGGATTAGAAAATGGAAGTAAATATTGAGGAGAGAAGTCCCAATATTCCAGGCTCCTTTTCACCTTCCCATGGAAGAACAGTTCAAATAGGGCATAGCTCAAACAACAGTGGGTGAATGCGTGGGAAACATACAGCAACACAAACCTTGATGTGTACAAGCATGAAGGGAAGGAGCTCTGTGTTATCTTCATGCTCTTCATTAAATAGWCTCTAAGTGTCCTTCATGCAAATAGCTTGTTAGAGGGTAGAGATGAGAAGAGCGAAGAGTGGTGACAACAAAACCTGGGCACTTGAGTTACAGTCTCCATTGCCTTTTACTCCATTCACTGTCCATGGAGAAGGAGATTTCCGAAGGTCATTTTCAGCTTCATATGGTATCTGTTTTTTTCCACTGAGGGACTCTAAGGGGAATGTGCAGCCATGGAGCTCCTGACTCAAAAGGTATATGCCTGCTAGGGGTTGTGAATTCCCCACCATCCTGACCACCACCTTGGTGCTTCAGTCTTGCACCTTGCTAAACTACAGGGCTTCTCTCAGGAGCGCTCCAAGGCACGTTCAGCAAACCACTCAGTAAAAAGACATCAGAGAAACGTAAAGCATTAGCACTGAAAACCCACTGACATTTTAAAAGAGGTAAAGCAGATGCCTTTGCAGTCTCAAATTCCAGTTTTCCAAAGAAAATAAATAACAAAAGGAAAGTATCCAGGAGAAAATATCATATAGGCCTTTTTTTTTTTGAAAAAAAACATGTAGAACTGTGTGAATAAGCTGGCTGCCAAATGCCTGCAAGTATGAAGGTTGAGTCCACAGATGACAGAAGTCATAACAGCTTCATGAGCTACATCTCTAAATTATGTGGTGTTTCATGGCTAGTGAGCACCTTTTCATATGCGAAGAAGCTATTCTTGACAATGATTTGCCTTAGCAACTTTTGTAGAATCTCATGAATTTGTAGACCACAAAACAAACGAAGTTCTAAAACAGACTTTTTTTTCCTGTGRGGAAAAAAAAAAAAAAAATCTGTACTGTTTTCCACATGAGGACCCTGATTTAATTATTCAAGTCACCAGAGACTTTTAAAGAAGCTTTTTTCAAAAAGTCTTTTCCAGACTCTCAGGGATGGAAGTAAAAATAGATTTTAAATTGGTCTTGGGCAACCACTGTTTACTTTAGAGGTAAATTGAAAAAATAACAAAAGAAAGAAAAAACTAATGAACTCTAACAATGGCCTTGTTCCAAGTCTTGGTCAACCCAGACAACCCCAATTACTACACTTTCAGTGTAGCAACGTGGGACAGCACAATGCAATGGTCATTCCACCAGTGTAGATGGAGGGACTACAGATTCCCATTGGGACAGTTAGCGTGATGGAGCAGAGGGGCTGAGTGGCCCAGACATGATCTCTCAGGACAAATTCCCATGTCATTGCCTCTTCAATGAAGGGACCTGAGTCAGGAATATCACGATCAATTTATCATCTGCTCCCTAGCACAAAGCTGGCGCCTTGCTTACCTGTCCTGGCACCATGGTGTTCTACCATGAAGGGAAGTTCAGGGAATATATTTCTCTTCAGCTCCTAGCGAGGAAATACCTGTCCATCTTTTGCAAAAAAATCCCATAAAATAACAGCAGAACTGAAAAGTTCCTGATAAAACCAATACCTTTGTGGTATATAAACTACTTTATGCTGCAGTTACTCTTCGGGGGCTAGATACAGATCTCAATTATAAGCTGGAATAATTTCCTAGCACCCTAGTGTGCTTACACTGGTGTACAGCTAATACAAGCCAGAACTTTATCATAAAGCATCATAGCCACATTAACTTTCATAATTTACACCAGTCACAGGGTCGACTCTCAGTGTTTAGAGTTGGCCAAGAGAGAAAGAAATGCAATTGAGTAGGGGCTCTGCTTTTGAAACCAATTACTAACTAATAAAAATTTTCCCTTCACTTTAAAACACAGTCCCCTCTGGTGCCTGTATCTGATTGAATGAAATATTACTGTATTGTGTAATATCATTGTCTAATCCTCTGGGTCATGTAGAATTCATATTACTGCATTTATCACAATATGGGTACAACCTACCTCACTTCACAGCCTGGAGACTGAATCCCAAATGCTGGGACAGTGGCTGAGAGAAGGGCTACTCTTTAAAGCCCGTCTTTAGAGATGAAACCAGGACTGAAACTGGGCTGAGATCTTTTCCTTCTCAGCCCAGTTCTCCCATTAAAGATATCAGACCTAAGCAAAAGCTTTAGCCCAGCCTGAATGAAACCAATTTCATTCATTCATTTCCCAATGAAATTCARTCTGAGTCAGGGCTTCTGATCCCGAACATGAAAATTTATGAGTAAGGACAATACTGGCCTTAAAAAATATGGCTGCAAAACAAAAAGTCATTTCAAACTGCATAATCCAAATGATCTATTAAAATAAATGCAGCCTTATAAAGAGATATGTCAGTATTTTCAGAAATATCTTCTGTAATGTAATACTAGTGATCTCAGCACAAATCTGCATGATCTTCCCTCCTCATGAAGCAGCATATTTGGATGAAGCTTGGCTGTGTGAAGTTTTATTTGCTTCCTTGGTGCAGCAGCCATTGTATCTTCATTGAGCCAGTTGAAAACCCAGCAATTCATTTTGAAGCAAAAAAAAAAGGTAATTATGGGGTCCTGAACTGCTGCTGTCTGGAGGAGAAGGATCTTCTTATCAGTCTCCATGGGCTCCTGTGGGTTTGCATAGGGGCAATGTTGACAGGAAACTTGATGTAGGAAAGACTTCCTTCTACATGATCCCCACCACTGCTCACTTTAACACTGCTTCGAGGACCTCTGCATTTTGTGGTTCTTTTTAATATGGAACACCTTTAAAGCATTAAACAGTGCTGATATGCAAATCTTGTCACTTTATGAGGTGGAAAACAGTCACTGTCACCAACGAGTGAATAATAATAGAGATAAAAAATTAGCCATGAAGAGCAAGGCCTATACATTACCATGCTAATTATAAACATTGGCACATTCATACATCAGAATTAATTTCTAATAGAAAGGAGGCAATGCTCCGTTTCATTCATCACTGCAGTGGGGGATGCACAAGGAGGAAAATCATCACCTACTTCTGTTTTAAAAACAAGCATATAAATAAATAGATAAGTAGGAACCTTCTGCCTTGACTCAAATATCACCCGCCATTTAGGGTATTATTTATCAGGACTAAGCTATGTCTAGGTCTACAAATCCCTGCAGAGAGGAAACTGAGAATAAAACCTTTTTAGACAGCCTTTATCTATACAACTTTAGTGTCAAAGCACACAAGTCTGTGCACCTGAAAATCCTGCCTTTGAACAAGTTAGAATGCTGCAGGAAATAAGCCTGCTTCCTCTTCCCAACTGGTGACTAGGTTAAAAATAATTAATAGCAATAATTATTTATCAGTATACACCAGCTTTGACAACTGTTCTCAAGTAAAAGAGAGACAAAGAGAGAAAATAATACATAAATCTTTTAAAAGCTAGCTTCTAGTCTGGCAACATGAATACTTTGCCTTGGTGTTTTGAAATGATGTTTTACTTTGATATTGGCCTTGTGAAAACATTTAAAAGGATATGGAAACTCTCAACCTGAACTGTTTCATTTCAGCTTAAATCCAGTGTAATGTCTGAGCTATAAGGATTGCTCCTGATGCTTTTTTCTCATTCCATCTAGAAAGTAAGCAATAAAACTGAAATTTCAGATGTGCTCAGGATGATAATGGAGAGGGGTTTCTCTGGGCTGAGCAGGAGACTGAACTCTCAGCTATGCTCACTTATGATAGAGGAAGCTGGAGTTCATTGCACCTCATTTTAGCTTTTTAAAAGTCAGGCTCCTTGTTTAAGATGCTTCAGTTATGGCAATATTGAATGGGCAGAAGGTGGCATTTGCAGAGGGTGACTGGTCCATCCTTAGGCTTGGTGGAAGGAGGAATCACCCATGGACGTGCCCATTTCTCCCCATGCACTGTGTGGTGCCTGCTGAAGTGCAGACTCTCGACCCTGAGCTGGTGGCATCCCGGGATGAACATCTTGCGGGTTCTGCCTCTTCCCGCCTGACACCTTTGGTAAGAATTTAGTCKTTTATTTCTTTCACAGGTTTCTTCTTTCTTAGTAGTCTGAGAAATGACCAGAGAAGCACTGGCTAAGAGCAGAAGCTGGCTAAAGGCCATGAACATCGGGTCCATGTAGAATTACAGATTTAGAGGTCACAGGGCGAAAGGCTGAGTGCAGGTCCCAGCTATTCCAACTCAAACCCCTGGATCAGAAGAATGCTGCAATAATAAAAATTAGAAAATCCTCTTAACGCTGAATTTGACTTCATTAGCAACTTTTCTAGTGAGTRGTAAAGCAAATCAAAAGAGAGAGAAGGTTTATTGACGTGAACCAACACAGGCTTCCTGCTAGCTGCAGGCAATCAAATAAACAAGTCCCTTAAAGGCAACTATTGGAGCCCAATGGAAATGTTTCTTGAAGATGCTTTCTTCATTAGAACTCAAGCTTCTGGTTGTATCTTTTGTTTGAAAGGTAGCTGAGTAGTATGGGAGAGACAAAAAAAAATACATATTTAAGCTTCAAGCAGTCTTTGACAGAGCTTTATATCTCTAGGGCAGACAAAAAAAAAATAGGTTTGATTTGGAAATGACAATGATTCTTACTAGTGGTTGTGGAAAACCTGCCTGATCCCTGGCACAGGCAGGGATGCTCAGACTGGCTGCTGTGGGAGTCCCTGGAGCCCAAAGGGRGAGCGATTCCTTGGATGTGTGTGGCAATGATTCATCTCCTCGCCTTAGCAGAAAGGAACCCCCCAAAGGAAGATGACACGTTTGCTGTCAGATAAATGCTCTTTCATCTCTGCATATGATTTAAATTAATCACTTTCTCATTTATCCTCAGGCAAACTTGTTCCAAACTAGGAATGAGATCGGAAGGTGGAATAACCAACACTTCTCACTCAAAAAGAGAGTCAGAGCTTGTAAGCAAGCAGTGAAGAAAAAGCAAGTAATTACAGGTGAAAGCAGACACGTTTCCAAAGACAACACTCCTTGAGTGTCTCCAAATGAAAAACTTGGCAAAACAGCTCGTAGAGGACCACCAGGCTGTATTTACCATGTTTTACTAACAGGAATAAAGTCCTGGCACAGGACAGGCAATAACTGATTTYTTTTCACCTGTAGGTACTAGCTCAGGACTTATCACAGTGATTTTTAAAGGCACTACCAGGCCTGTGGCGTGGATTTCCACCTCATCTGGTGTTAATGAAAACAGTTTTATTGCCCATAGATGCCARTTAATATCTGGAGGGATATGGTGCATCTGACAATATAATTTTAATAATTGATTGATTACCTCATATTCAGCATCCCTTCCCTCTTACCCACATTTTTTTTCTTAAATTGTACTTGTTATTTCAAATATGTTGTTATTTCAAAAAAAGGAAGAAAAAAAGAAAGGTTTTAGTGCCCCCCACACGAGGAGAAGCAGCCCCCACTCTGGGGCAACCTGTCTAGCTGGGAAAGATGGAAATCTTCTGTCTGCAATCAGCAGATGGAGTGTCCACAGGCGGCGAGGTCCATGCAGCCCATCACGGGGGAGCTGTGAGAGGGCGTCATGGAAGGCACCGAACCGGCTCAACAGCACATTTCTAATGCAAAATAAAAAAGATTGGCAGCCTCTTTCAGACATTTACAGAGGCAGGATTTTAGACTAGCTCTGGTACTGAAGCCCAGACTCAACATTAATCATGGAACGCCTCTGCTGTGAGTCAGCAGTTCGTTCATATTTCTTGCTGGATCAGGGCTTTTCAGTGAAGAATAGGAGGAGTTTCATCCTCTACCCATGCTAGTAACTGTATGCTGACATCACTACCCACATTGCAGCAGGTGAATCTGAGAAAATATTCCTTTGTGTTGCTCTTTCAGCAAAGACCTTGATATTGTAAATATCTTAGCGAGAACCATCTCATCAATTTAATACAGTGCATGTCTGATCTATCTGCCCTATACAAAGTCTCTGATCCTTGACCCAGATTTCCTTTCATCGCTGCCTGTGCTTACAAGATAGCAGCTATCTCTTTTCAACACTGCTCTGTTACACTCCCCATAAACCTTTGCCTGCTTCAAATGCTGAAAGGAGCCTGGGAGAAACACTCAAGACCTGTGAACACTCTTGGTATTCAGCAAGAGTGAGACTGTCCTCTCCCTAGGCAGCAAGAGGCGTGCAGTTCTGGAAGCATCCTGTCATGCAGGAGGTTCCCATGGCATGAAAAGCCTGAACGTCCACCAAAAAATGTTCATAATTACACATTTGAGCATGTCGGGGGGAAAAAAAAGAAAGAGAAAATTCTGCATGAATATTCTGGCAAGTACCAGCAGGGCAAGACTGATGCTGTCTTCACCCTTCCTGGCTTCTCATTACCCATGTAATTAACACTCACCACCCCCGATAGACAGTAAATTCAACCTGAATCCTGAATACTAAATGGGAATGCTGGGCTGTTGCTCCCGCCATCCAAACTGACCTACTTAAAGGTGTTGCTTGATGGAATATTCTCTGATGACCTGGGTAAATAGGAGCTTCTTGACTCTCAGAGCAGTTAATGAGGTGTATATCAACAAGCTTTATTGATCTGTACTGCCTGGATAACCACAAAGGCCTGGTAAAAGCCTCAAATCCCCTCTCCCAGCATGCAGCAGAATGAAGGCAAAACTCAAAAGGGATTGTCTGCAGACAATCCTTTGTTTGCTCAAATCCCTCATCGGGAATCTGCAAGAGTGTTTCAAATGAAAGAAAACAGAGTTGTTCAAACCCTCCCTTGAGTTCTGCATCCGGAATGGAGCAAGCCGTGCAGGAAAGGCTGTTCATCTCTGTGCAGAGCCCTTGTTTTTAGTGCAGGGGTGCAAGTTTCAGGGAGAGCAAAGTTCACAGGGTGGAACAGGTTTGCTAACCGTGCAGCGGTCCAGCTGGCAGCGCAGAGCTGTGTGCAGGGTCTGGATGTGTGCTATGAAGCAGAGGGTCCCAGTGTCCAGCTGCAGCTGATAACACTAGTAGAAAACTTTGGCCAGTTTTCTTTTTTTATCATTTCTTCTTTTGTTTTGTTTTTCTTCTTTTCCCAGCTGGCTTTGCCTGCAAACATTTTGAAGCTAAGGTTTAAACAGAGATTAAACTTCAGAAAGCCAGAGGTGAGCTCATCTCAGATTATTTTGACGGCAGGGAAGCAACTGGGCATCAAAGTGATACACAGGAAAGAAAAACAAATTCAATATAAGGAAATCAAGATAAAAGATAATCAGATGAGAAAAAAAAAAAAGAAAAAAAAAGAAAAAGAAAAGCTGTAATATATGAATAATGTGAATGATAAGCCCCTAAAACAAACAATAGACGATTCTCCATCATTGGCATTTCAAGTGAAAATGCAACCATTATCCGGAAGGTGCTAGCGAAGCATCTGTCAGGTATCTCTCCCTGGGCCTCAGAAGCTGTATAAGACACCAGACCGCTAGCAAAGCCAGCACTACATCATTCCAATCTGTCTAGGAGCTTGCAAGGCCTGTGAGCAAGAACATCTGAGCCCTTCTGAAGCCACAAGAACATAGGAATCAACTGGGAGCTCTGCAGGCCCCAGTGCCACCAGTTTACAGGATGTTTGCGTGGGACAGGGACACCTTCTGAAGGCTGTGTCCTAGCGCCACCAAGGCTGAAAATGACAAAGCTTCAAGATTAAATCAGGCCATTACTGCTCCTCCAAGATGTCTTTTTACCCTTGTGTTAGATTTTTGTGTGTAGCTACAGCAAGCCAAATGAAATGGCTGACAGATGTGATCTTATCAGGGTTCCAGCATCCTTCGTGGAATATGTCCCTTTGTACAAATTACAAAATGCTCCATCTGTGCTAAGTGGATTGAAATGTCAGCCCCACAGTTGGGATAAGCCTAGCAGAATTTGTGTTTAACAATTTTGCTAGTGTATTAGATTAGCAATTATCCTGCTCTGGCTTTAAATTGTAATTTCACCTTTTTTCTTACTGCTGCAGGATGCAATATTCATGTACGGTTAAATCAAATATTCCATTAACAGCACCAGAGATAAATATTGAATTAATGGAATAATGCAGGTTAATCGTAGATTCATAGGATAATGGTGGAGAATATTGTGTATAAATTAAGCTAACAGCTGAATCGCTGACCCTTCCAGTGCTCTGACTGCAGGTACAGTAAAAATAATAAAAAATGCTAAGCCATCTGAGATTTAAATATTTACTGAGAGTATCTGATAGGTCATAGTTGTGGACAGATGCTTAGATAAAGCTAGGACCAGCAGTGAAGGCTGAATTTTTCAGGCTTTCCTTTCATGTTGAGAAATAACACAAGTCCCTGGATGTGGCTGCTAAATAAATGCTCATTTTCCCTTCCTAGAGACCTTTGGCCACTTCTAGCACTGAGGAATTTGGTGAGGAGCTCCAGAGAAAGGCATCTAATTACAGCCGCATGTGCATCTGCAAAAAGCAGCCAAAGAAAAATATAGKTATTTTTATTAAAAACAAAACAAAACAGTCCCCCCAAAATACTACCTTTCAGAAACAGCTTGAAGCAGAGTCCTGCTAATGTCTCCTGCAATTGCCAACAARAGCAGAGCTTGTCCTCATTGACTTCAGTGCATCTGATGCCAACCTGCGCTACGGGGGCCGGAGCAGAGGCAGGTCTGTGGTGCTGTGCGTGACTGACCTGTCAGGCTGATTTAGTTTCCTGCTTAAATCAGCCAGGCCTCTCCCGCCCATGTGTTTTCCAGGGTTAAGTGGCTGGAAAACCGTAGCACAGCTCTGACTTGCTGGTTTACTAACCCAAGAGCATCAATAAGGCTATCGAGGTCCTTCCCCTCTCCCTGTGACAAACCATAGGGCAGGCAGAGTCCATGACCAACAAGTGGGTTGGCCAACAGTCTACCATGAGGGGCTTTTAAACTGTCTCTATATAGCGGTGCTCTTCATTTTCTTCTCTAACAAGTCTGCCCAGCAAGTTGCTATATTTTTGTGCCTGGCTTCATGAATATTTCAAGCATGAATATGTTTCCTGAATATGTTTCTTTTTTGCCTTTTCTTCCAGGAAATGTATGTGTGCAAACTCTCCCTAATTTATGTAAATACAGAAGTAGAAGAGTTTCACTCCATTGTTACAAATTAAAAGTTCCCTGACATTTCCAATTAGCTGGGGAGAAAAGCAACACAACTATAAATACATCACAAAGCCGGCAAGTCTGCTCCAGCAYAACCAGCACGCTGCCGTCGCGACACCGTACAGTGAGACCGCGAGTGCTTATTATAGCAGAGGATTAATGGCACGGTGGCAGGGTGGCCTATTGCTCTGGCAAGCTAGGGGAGTTTTTGTGGCAGGAAGGGGCCGAACATTTGGCATGAGGGCAAAGAAATTGCCAACTGTGTTAAAACCAAGCTGGTATTGTCTGCTTGTTGCCCCTGGCCAGCTGCTCTGAGGAATAAGCTGAAGAAAGGAGCCTCTTTAATATATCAGCATGGCAATGTTTGACAAGGTCCTGACTTCTGCAGGACAAAGCCAGTGAGGTAGCCTTTCCTCTGACCTGCAAAGCTGCTGCTGTCAGGGTGAAGCTCACAGTGAATATCTCTGCCTGCAACACAGATACACTGCATTGGAGTGAAGAAGTGAAGGCCAGGAGGTAGTATCTTTAAATAAGATCAGGATGAGGATTATTGCCTTCCAGTCCTGGCTCGGTTCTCATGGGAGGCTCTCATCCCTGGTTCATTGCCTCCATGAAATCCCTGTGGTTTGGTCTTGACGTGGACCCTATAAAGCACCAGAAAAGGGTAGCAGAATGTAAAGGKCTCCTTTACCTTACCATAAGCTGTTGTTAAATTTAGGAATTTAGAACTCCCTTGGAAAAAAGGGTTTTAGGAATGGGCTAGTGGCTACTGTAGTTTTCCTCCTGACTGTCATCTCTGAGTTTCTTCTATGCAGCAAGTAGGATGATGAGATGAGGAGTAATGAGATTTTTGCCATGTCATCCAACTCTGAAAGGCAACAGCGATGGCTAGGGAGCACGGAGTGAAGTGGGGCAACAAGCATAGACCTTCAGGCAAGTAGGCCCAGTGGTAAATCTCATTCTGCAGAATGTTTTTAACTGCATTCAGGCTTTCTGAAGGGCTCACATGAAAGACTTCAAGTCTAGATACCCAACTTGGAGCTCTCCCTGAGCTCCTGWAAGCATTGCAGTGCTTAGCATGTTCCGTTCCCAGTGTTTCTTCAAATGTAATACCCCCTTGCTAATGTYCAAAGAGTCAAGCACCAGCCTGTACTGCCTCCCAAGTTGTTTTGGAGCAAAGGGCCCAGTGGCTGCTGGTGGTGGATGTGTAAAATTCCAGCGACATTATTTCCCGTTTTACAAATCCATCAGGCAGCAGACGCTGTCGAGTACAATGTGTTCAGACATCCACTGCAAGAAAAACTAATAATAATACGGGAGCTTTTATTGGCTTCACACACCATAGCTTGTACATCTCCTCCCCAGGGCCAGATAAAAGTTTTGTGYTGTTTAAGAAAAAGCCCATTTTGGCACCATAGCTGGCAGAAATATTGAGCACTTCATTTCTCCCCTTTTCCTTCCCCCCTCCCTCCTTTTGTAATCTTTGATAAAGAAAGAAAAAAATGTGTTCACCAAAAAAGGTATGCTAATTAACAATTAATTCTTTTATCTTATAGTGCTGAGAATGTAAGACCTGAAGAAGATGTAGAATAAAATTAGTGGTAATTAGCTTTTTAGAACATTAAATAAACAGTGACATGAACGATGGAGAATTAATGTTATGCATTTATTTTTAACAATATTTATACAGGCTTTTTTTTTTTTTTTTTCTCCGAACAGGCCCCCGTGGCATGAGCTTTCACTAATACAGGCAAAACAGCAATGAGAAGTAATTACATTTAGTCTGCATTAAGACAGCACTATGCAAATCAGAGGAATAATGAAGAGAAGCCTGTTAATGGGGTTTCTGCAGACTCTACACTTGAATATGATATTCGGGCCTTGCATTTCTCCGAGGAATTTGGAAATTACCACCCTCCATCATCTCCAGCCACGGGCATGYGGCACTGCAGTAAATAACACCGCTCTGCATCAGTGGCGCGGGCRACGGTGAAGGTTTCCGAGGCGACTGGTGGGTTGGGTTGTGGTGTTTCCTGTGGAGGAAACGCGCTATCGGGACATGCGGGCCAGCAGATGGGGTCTCAGCTGGGTCTCTGCCCACTACAGCGCAAATCCAAGCCTGGCCAGCATGAAGCCCTCATCTCAAGTGTATGTTGAAACACTGGAAGGAGATGGCCTAATTTCCAGGAGGGTTAATGCTCTCCCCTCTGTGTGAAACATCTGCTGGGGAGCTTACGATCTGCTGTCTCAGCACTGACAGAACCATTTTGTCGTATTGAACGTATTTGTTCTATCACGGCCAGGTAGGTCATGTGGTCTGGGAGGCCATCTTGTCTCATGAGAGCGTGTTGCCTTCACRCTCACAGTCTCAGCTTGGTTAGCCGCTCCAAACCTCTTCACCAGCGAGTCTCCTGCTCTCAGTGATGCACGGTTGTCCACACATGACATGCTCTGCGCATCTCCCTCAGGTGTTCATGATTTACAAGTGGGAAGGGAAAAAAAGACTCCCAAATTTGGTTCCTCGTCAGGTAAAGCAGCCCCCAATAATCYATCTCCTGTTATTGCTCCAACAAACACACAGCACGAAAATTGGAAGAAATATAAAACTTCGTTTGCAAGACACAATTTTTCTGCTAATGAGTTTGGTAATTAACAAAGGAGCCTCGGTGGAGATGAGTCCTTGAAACACTTTTAATTAACACTCTCTGAAGTACATAACAGAGAGGGATCATTCAAGGTCTTGCCTGCTCCATGGGTCCATGTGTGGGAGGTTGATGCTGGTTACGGCCACTGTGTCCTGCTGGGAGCTCGTGTGGTGACTTCTCGACCCTGCTTCAAAGGTGGCCATTGCAATTAAAAGAGTCACCAGTGAAGTGCTTTAATCAGGTGTTTAGCGAACGGCTGGCGGTTATGGTGTCATGACGAGGTGAGAGCAGGATGTGTTAGGGTGGTAACRTTTTAGGGCTTTTGGGGAAAGTTGAAACCTCTCGAGTTGATGTTTCTCMGTGCTCTGTGCTGGGAGTGAACAGCATGGTTTTCCTCATGGTGATGGCAGCACCATGGGTGAGAGAGGAGAGTGCAGCGGGGCGGTCAGAACTGAACCAGCCGGCTCTGGAACCAGCGCAAAGCACTTGGGGCTGTCAAAGGAGGTGCCCATGGAGACAACCTGTGAGGGTTCCGGGGACACCTGAAACAATCCTCATCTTGGAGATATGGGAGAAGGGATGGAAAACCAGGCTCCTTAGCCTTTCCTTTCTTATTTATTAACACATTTTTGTGTTCCTGCCTGAGACTCATATTTCGGGAGAATTGTCTAAAGATCATCCCCACTTTTGGGGTCTCCCAGGCCCCCCATCTGTTATCCTTTGGAAACCAGGATTCTGGCAGCATTAGGGCCATGTCATCCATGGATTTGTGTAAAGCCAAAGGACACAAGAGTGCTGGCATGAGTGAGTGTGACTCATGAAGGATATTTCTGCCTTCTGCCACCCTGTGCTTGCAACCACTCTGCTTGCCCTTCTGCCATGGACAGAACAATATCCACATGTGTGTACAGATGTCCACACAACTAGTAGAAACCTGGGGCTTATTTAGGGAGACTATGTCTTGTGCTATCACATATCAGAGGATGGCGGAGTATGGTCATATGGGCCTTAATTGTGATTTTCTCCCTTCACAGCACTTCACATTGAGCTGCTCTCGATGTGAATCGAGAGGCAAATTCCCAAGTGCTCCATCTGTACAGCTCAAAACTGAGAGGACTGACCACTGATGCCTCCATTTCCACCCCAATTACAGAGCATCATCCTCACTGTAGACGTGAAAGACATGGATCCAAGCACAGCATGTGATAATTCACAACTAAGGAGGCTTCCTGGGCTGGGCCAATACTCAGCGTGCTCGGCTTGCCACATAGTGCAGGACATATGATCACAGCTTTTATCCAGCGTCTCCTGTTCACACAGAGGAGCAGATATAAACAGAATATTGTCGAAAACAAAGCCCCAGGTGTTGGGAACTTGTTGATGATGTGAAATATCAGTTGCTTCTTACATAATGTAAACTAGTCCAGCATCCCCAGGATGCCTTCCTGTATGTTTAGGGGCTTTCACAGTATTTGAGAGCTTGCAGACTGTATGCTAGGAGGTGTAGCTGTTGCTATGGCTCCCTAATTACCTTCTGCAAGGTTACCATAGAGAAAAGCCCAGAGCTGTCTTTAGAAACAATAGCACTTCTACTTTGTTTACATGGACGCATCATTTTTTAAGTAAAACTTTACACATGAGCTAGAAATTGAGCCTTCAGTCCACTGCAGAGCAGGGAGGATTTTCTCACTGCAGAAAGAAAATAAACATTATTTCAACATTTGCTTCTCTAATTCATACTGCACTGAAACCAAGGTATTTCACGGGGCTTAGTAGCTTGGCTAGCTAGTGGATTATTAGTTTTATGCCCTGCTCTCTTTGAAATACCAGACAAATTGGAAGACTTGTTTGGAAAGAGAAAATAATAGTTTGGGTATTCAATCAGGAAAGGGAGACAGCCGCTGCTTCCAGGCTTAGCTATAGATATGGAAAAGTTCCATCAGAAGTGCTTGAAAAGTTCACATCCAGAGGAGGTGATACTTAACAGCAAAGGCATTTTTCTGGACCACAGAAGATACATGTTCCAGTTTAACACATTGAAGAAGTCTTAGGGAGCCCTTGGCCTTTCGACCTCGGTGATAGTTACCAGAAAAACAGTCTAGCTTTTGATTATGGGGCAGTAGAGACCAGGATGCTATTTCTAGCCAAGATGAAAGAGGTATTATAGGTCTATTTTTTTTCTGAAAGAAAAGATGCATTCCCTCAAAAAGTTCAGGTTTCATGGAAGCCATATTTCCAAACAAACATCCTTGGATTTTTGGGGGGAGCTATTATGAAGATACCTTGGGAAGAGTTTCTCCATGACTTTGTCCTGCACTGTTCCACTGCTATAGAACTCCCTATAAGGAGCTGGAAGTACAGATCTGAGGCAGTATAAAAGCTTCTTGCAATCATGACATTGCAGAGTATGTTTTTGTTTATTTGTTGGAAATAACTTGCATTTACTGCCTTAAAAACAATCTTTGCATTGCATGAGGTATATGAAGAGATATAGSAAATAAACACAAAAAAATATATAGCCAGCTCCCACTAGAGGTTCCTTTGTCAATATTGGGTTTATTGTGCAGATYGTTAACAAGCAGAGAGGAGAGAATTGAATATGTCACTTGGGATTGGCTGTGATGTTTTACAAGAGTCATCTCACGAACACTGAGTTCCTTATCTCCATAGCTAGAAGGTGCCTCCCTCACATCACTGTACCCTTCCAGTCACCAGCTACCTTGGTCCTGAGACTGACCTACATGAAGTCTGTCTGCCTGGGGTAAGCTGGGCATCCAGTCTCCTTTAATGTCCAGTGATGGTAGAGCAGTTGACACCTCTCTAGGGACAATTTGTCCATCCTAAGTAACTCAGTAAGGTGGGAAGAATGACCTTCTGCAAGAATTTAGAAGAAGCATAAAGGACCTTTTTGGATTGCATGGCAAGGGGAGCATTATCTAATTAAATGTAGACATTTGTAGTGCATGTCTCTCCAAAGCAGATCTGGTTGGTAGACKCAATGCTATCTGGGGTATGTTTTATCTCATGCTGAAATAGATGTCTACACTGGTCCAGTGTGAGGAGCAAGAAGAATTGCTCCTCACAATGCCTATTTTCATTGACTTTTAAAGGGGTCTATAGAGTGTACTTCAGGCATATTTCTCTGACATCTGTAGTAAAGTGAGAAGAATCCTGCTGGAGCTTAAGTGGTATCTTTAAATGTTTGAGTGTCTAAAGTATCTATGTATCTTAGTATTGAGGCAAACATGTACAATTCACCATTAAACCTCATTAAYTGGCTTCTATGATTCCACTGACTGTGAAAACTTTGAGGGTTTCAACATTTTGAGGAAAGCCAGATGAGGGTAACCATAGGGTTAGTAGTGAGCTGAGAACTGATTCTTGCAGGGTATCACCTCCCACATCTTGACACAAAATCAAGTTCATAAAACTCTCTTTGCTACTGCAATCGTATACATTGCTTTTCACACTGTCAAAAAGATAGAAATTCCCATACCCACTTGTTGGCATCAATAATATAGTAGTATATTAATTCTGTGGCAGCAGAAGTTAATTGGCTGGGAATAAATTATGAATGGAGCAGAAGGCAGAGGTCTGTATTATTCTCACTCACAGTAAATGAAGGAGAATATTATTAATACATAGCAAGATTAAAGCAATTTCCATCTGATTCATGGTTCCTCTTTTTTTAAAGACAAGTGAGGGGGATAGAACTGCCATTTTTTTGGAACATCTCTCATATGAGGAGAGACTGAGTTGGGCCTGTTTTCTCTGGAGAAGAGAAGGCTGAGAAGGAATCTGATTAACTTGTATAAGTTCATGAAGGGAGAATGTAGGAGGAAGGGGCCAAGCTCTTCTCATTGGTGGCCAGTGACAGGACAAGGGGAAATGGGTGCAAGGTGAAACACGGGCAGTTCCATCTCCATATGAGGAAGAACTTCTTCACTGTGAAGGTGCCAGAGCCCTGGAACAGGCTGCCCAGGGAGGTTGTGGAGTCTCCTTTTCTGGAGGTCTTCAAAACCCGCCTGGATGCCACCCTGTGCCACATGCTCTGGGTGTCCCTGCTTGCACGGGAAGGTTGGACTAGATGATCTCTAGAGGTCCCTTCCAACCTTGAATATTCTGTGATTCTGTGATTTTTTGTCTTCAGATCCTTAAGGTTTTTCCTTGAATTTTGCTCTTGCTTTTTGTCCTAACAAAGAGAGGGAAAACRGTGCCTACTATCACCCAAAACCAGMCATAGGTGGTCAGAAAAAATGGTAGGAATCCACTCAACAATTGTGGCATTGTTTTTCTGAAAACTTGGAGTAAGTTTTCATCTTGATTGATACATTTTTCATCCAAAGGTAAATAATAAGTTAAAATTTATGTAAACTCTTTAGATAATCCAATGAGAGTGGAGGAAAAGAAGAAAAAAAGTCCTCAAAACATATCTAAATTGAATACAAAACATATCTAAATTGAATACAAAAGAATACAAGTGCTGTTTTTACACTGTGTTCTGGCATAGAAAAGGTAAATAACCTTCAAACAAGCAACACTTCCAAGGTGCCCTACTAAGAGAGGTCATTAACCCTTTTAAGTAAACAAAAGATTTTTAAAACTATTTTTAAATAAAATATTATTTTAAATAAAAGGAGCAACTGAGTTTGTAAGCAAGCTGGGAAAGATGGAAAGCAGAAGATTAGGGAGAACACAGAGGAACTGTGTTCCAAGAAACAGTCCTGGAGTCCTCTGCACTGAAAGCACCCTGTGGCCTGGGAACTAAACGTGCCATCACATGGGTGACTCTGAAGAATAATGTGGCAAAGATGTCCATGCATCAGTTTTGTTCATTGCTTGACATAGTGTCCTGAACTAGATGGCCCYGATTTAGAGAGTGTTTCTAGATCTCCTCTGGTAGCTGCCTCCCAGTAGTGAATATTCTTTCCACCATGTTCTCTGTCTTTGGGTAGTTTTCCCCACAAAGGAAATTTTCTATCCCTGCATAAATGAATGCTGGCTTTCATCCTCAGGACTGTAGGGTTGATTTGTCGGGTCTATAGGTATCCTATATGACTCACTGCAATGTGCATAGTAATGTGTAGGAATTTTCCTGGACAAAGAAGAGGTGTATGCCACGTGTGAATAACAAAGAATGATTGTTCTGCCTGTCCTGAACTTTCTCTCATCATTTACATAAGTAAACATAAGAACAAGGGAAATGGGAGTAATTCCACTCTGATTCAGAAGCATTTTACCAGCCCTCTTAACACGAGTACAAATGGCCTAAAAAAACCACCAGACAACAGAAGATCCAGCAGGCTACCCATGTGAACACGTACATCAGATCCTCTCCCCATTTACTTTATGTAATGCTTCACCCCAATTTCCTTTTCATAGCTCTGCAATGGTTGGGTGCTCAAAAGCTAGTCATTTTTTTCCCCTCAATGATACCAATTGTTCTAATAGAAGCTATTACGTCTCCCTGCAAACCTTGTCTCCATGGAATCCTTAGACCATCATGGTCAAAGCACCACTGCCATTTCCTCCTCTTGCACATCCGTCTCATTAACACTCCTCCATCATTCAGATGCGTCACCTTATTGTCCTCCAGGAGGCTTCCAATAGCCCTCATCTGCAGCCCTGTGTGCCCCCTGCTTTCCACAGACGCCTACCTTGTGTACTTCCCTGCCACATTTCTCTCTTCAGCCGCCCGCGAAAATAGCCAGAGGCATGACCTTTTCTGTAATACCTCGTGAAGAGCCCGTGCTCTTGCCCACAATCTCTAACTTTTCCTCTGTAAAACTCACTACCTTCCCCAATGGATATCACAAAGTCTATGAGTGGGGTGTCACAGACGCAGAGGCAAGAGAGCAGCCTCTAAACCAAGGAATTAAGGCTGGGGAAATATTCCTCTTATTTTGTAATTCCTTTAATGTCATGCCAGTTAAGAATGTGCTTTTGGGTGTAAGGTCCAAGGGCAAGACACAGATAGAGGAGTTTCTGCAATCAAATTCAAGGACTTCCACGCATACTTAGAGACTTTCAAGAAGAGAAGCAAGGCACACCKTCTTACCCTCATATCTCACCACATGAATTCACTCTATTTTCTTTTAAAAATAGGAATCAGAGCACTCTATGTTTCTCTGCAGAACTGCAAATTGAAACTAAAGGGGTGATTGTAAAGGAACTGCTGGTGCCAGATAACCAGTGACCTTCCTGAAGAACTTTAATGCCTGAAACATCCTAAAATTTGTTTTGAATCAATTCAGTATCACCTCAGCACAAGGCAATCTCTGCATCTTGCAAAGGCTGCAAAGGTGGAACATCTTTGTCTAAACCAAACTGGCCGAGTTGCAGTAGGATTTTGATTACAGCAGTGTAGACACCACTTCTCCCTAATGGGATTGATTAAGAGCTTCYAATGTATTATCTCTTACATGGGGTCACTCTTATCTAGGGTATGCATTTTTCCTTCTGCCAGGTGCAGTTTCATTGCTTGTACTGATCCTAGAGGAAGCTGTGTGTTTTTGCTGGCAACAGGGCCATAGAAAGTTACACAAATTCTTTTATCCTCAAATCAAGCAGGAAATGGCTCATGTCAAAATAATAGAACATGAGTATCAGAAAGTGCCTCAGTCAAAAGAGGGTCTAGATGTAGCGGGGAGGGAATGTGGTACTGTACAGCTTTGTGTTAGGATGAGCAACTTGTCTCTCTGCACTGGAAGTTGTTGCCAGTAGAAGGGGGACAAACTCCCTATTTCCTGACCCTCTTCTTCCTCTTTGCCAGTGCACAGCAATGCACATCTGGACACATCTCAGCATCTCAGCTTTAAGAACAAGCTAGGTTCTGCATGCTTTACTTTTGCAGTATGGCATAGGGCTCAGCTACAGCTTGAGACCTAACGACACTGTTGCAGTCTTTCCTCTGATTCAGTGTCCTGGCTGGAAGCCCTGGCAGTCCTTCACAGAATCACAGAATGGTTGAGGTTGGAAGGGGCCTCTAGAGACCATCCAGTCCAACCCTTTGCTCAAGCAGGGACACCCAGAGCACAGGGCACCCGCTTGTATCCACGAGGGACTGGAAGATCTCCAGAGAAGGAGACTCCACAGCCTCCCGGGGCAGCCTATGCCAGGACTCTGTCACCCTCAAAGGAAAGTAGTTCTTCCTCATATGGAAATGGAACTTCCTGGGTTTCAGTTTGTACCCATTACATCTTGTCCTATTACTGGCCACCACTAAGAAGAGTTTGGCCCCATCTTCTTAACTTTCTCYCCTCAGGTATTTATACATATTGATCAGATCCCCTCTCAGTCTTCTCTTCTGTAGGCTAAACAGGCTGAACTGATGCTTACATCAACTTTCCAGCATGCGTAGCCTGCAATTATGATTTCCATAGGCCTGCCCCCAGTGGGTGCAAAGCTCTTTGATGTTCATGAACAAATTAGCTCCTGAGGACCTGCTGGATCCCCACAGTAAAATGCATCAGAAAGATTAACAAAATTCTCTAGTAGCTATGCAGTGTTCTCTTGCTGGTTCTCACATCCCTGAACCATGATTATTCTGCTTCTGGCATTAGCTTATTTGGTGCTAGCACCAAGTAGCAGCAGATGTCTACTGTATGACCACTTCGCAGTAGAACTGTGCCGATTACGATACTTGGATTATCTCCCAGCTGTCTAATTTGTAAGTGTATAAGTGACATCCCCAGTAGGCCAAGGAGAAGGCACTGCTGTGCAGCTGAGCCCACTGGGTTGTCAAAGAAACCTGAGAGAGAAAAGAAAGAAAGAAAAAAAGAAAGAAGAAGAAAGAAACATGAAGCATGCCAGCCTGGGAGCAAGCAGCAGCTGGTGCTGGCAGCACTGACACCCGTGAAATGAGCAGACGGCCCAGGGTCACCTGGGTGTTGAACGCGGACGCTGCCCCATGTCCCACGTGTCATTTATCGCAGTCACTGGGGAGGCAGTGCTGCCTGCGTACTCAGATGACTGCTCCAACCGCGGTCCGTGGCCGAGAAATCGCTGCGCTGAGAGGCCGAGCTGCAGCCCAGGGGAGCCTCACCTGCACCTCGGTGCTGACAAGACCCTGGTTTGTGCTTGTCAGCAGAGTCGCCGTGCTGAGAGCAACACAGGAGCCTCAAYACCCGCTCCTGTCCTTAGCTTGTGCTCAGGCCTCAGTGGGCCAGCAGTGCRTAAAGGCCTGCGCTGAAGCCGCCGTTTCTGAAATCCCAGCACAACTCCCGCTGTGTTGTATTGGCTGTGACAGGGAGTAGAGCATATGCAACTGGCTCATACTGGCCCCAAGTGGGCAGCTGTGACRGCTGTGTTGATTGCATTCCCGGGAATGACTAGTCCCGCATTTCAGTCACCGGGCACCAAGAGGAGGATCACTGGAAACTCAGCCGAGACCCAGCTCTCATAATTTTCCCATACAAAGAAACCCTCAGTGTAGCTTTTATCCCCAGTTTATCCATTTCTCTTGCAGTCAACCAAAGCTGTTTTTCCTTCTCTCTCAGGGAACATTAGGAGGTCTTTGATTTCTGACCTTGTCCATGCCTGGATGATTTGTTCTTCCCTTATGTTTTCTGCCAGTTTCCCTCTTAGCCAATCTACTTCTGCCCTAGGCTGCATTTTCCCCTCCAAGCACCAGCAAGCAACACTCTGGTGTTGAGAAGCAACGGGTTAGGAATCGCTGGTGATTAAACAGGTCTGCATGAATGCGCCTTTTCTTTGCTGTGCCCTGATTGGTATCACCCTCGTGCGCCCAGCGTCTCCTGTCCGCGGTCAGGTCTGCACCGTGTGTGGTGGATCACCCCTCCAGGCAGGGAAACAAAGTCCTCCATGAGCTGCCAGGGCCCTGGTGGTGGCTGCACAGTCAAGCTCAGTCATGCTGAGCCTGTGGCACCTGAGGTGACTCTACCAGCAGCCTTCACAAAGCGAGGCAGGCTGCCCTCACGCTCCRGTGATGCTCTCCCGAATGGATGGAGGCAGCCAGTGTGCATGGGAGGGGGGAATTTGAKTAATAAAAGTGGATTTTTACTCCCTCGCTCTTCTCTCATTGCTGGCATTTGAAAGGCGAGATTCACATTTCTTGTTAGCTGTGGTGCTGGATACAGATGTGAAGCTGTCTCTCRTGGGAGGGCTTCCAGCGGCACAATTCTGTTGGGAGGAAATCAGCCTGCGAGACTTACCCCACGTTAATTAATCAGGAAGTATCCTGGGCAGATGTGCTTCCCACTCTCCTGCTTCATCAGCACTTATTACTGTCGATAGGATTCCTTCCCTTCCCACCTCACACTAAGAAGAGATTGACTTTTTTTTTCTTGCTTTTCTGTAAAGATTAAACAAATTTGTGAAATGGGAGAAGGAAAATGTTTCTGCTCTCCCTGCAGAGAAGAGAAAGGAGGCTTGCGGGTCCCACTAGTTCCCTGAAGCCTGGATGCTACCTTCTCTAGGCAACATCTGTACATCAGTGTGGTCCATAGATGTTAACTGTGATGTTCAACAACTCCTGAATTTCACTGAGTCTTGAAGGGCTGAACCACCCAAAAACAACAAGTTCAACCAGCAGAGAGGACCTCAAACACACTGCTGGAGCCGTGAGTGTTGTTATCAGCTCTACCCATGGATGATGGTGTTGATCTCTGGCACTGCTTATGCCTCAGTTTTCCCAGATGTGAAAAAGGGCTGCAACAGTGGGGCACTGTGCGAAGCGTCTTTGGACGTGCTTCAAAGAACCGCAGAAAGAAAGCTGGTGCCACAGAAGACGGTGCTATCTGAAGCTGCGATGTGATAAACTGAAACTGTGAAAGAACTCTGAGATTTGAGGATAATCAACCTTCCAGAGATCCTGCAGCATGAGACCTTAATTTAGTAGAATTTCATGGTGCTAATCTTTGTAAACAGCTGTGTTTTAGAAGCTGTGTGAAACCTTTGCCCCTGCCGATCTGCAAACAGGTTGAATTGCCAAAAGGTGTAAAGAGCAGCTCCAGCGAGTGTAGGGAAACACAGACCGTCGCAGAGCTGGGCAGGAAACCAACATCTTCCACACAGAAAATGCCTCAGTGAACCTTTGCTTAGAAGTGCTGCAAGTGAGGGGGTTTATTTTCCTACATTAAGTTTCATTTTTTAATTGGGAAGAACATGAAACTTTGAAAAGAAACAATTGGAAAGAGTTGGCGGTGTTTCAATGCATTGCTTGAAATGATGCTGTTTGTTTCTTTTCAAGTTAAACTGTAATTCTTTATTTTGGAAGCAAAAATATTTTTCTTGCTAATGTTTTGGAGTGTAGTTTTCCTCCCCATGGTCATTTTTTACTGTATTTTCTTCTGTAAAAAATCTGTTTCCCATTTCAAAGTTCCAAACAATGCAAAATGCTACTTWAATTTAAATCCAAGGTTATTTTATTTTTCTGGAAAGTTGAACTTCTGTCAATAGTGTTTAAATATTTTCTAGGAAAAYAATTACGAAGTTTCATTTTCTAAGATGATCTTCTACAAAAAATACCTTGTTGAAGAGACAGTTTTATTTCTGTGCATCCCTTTTCACGTGTTGAACCTTCTGAGTGCTGGCTCACATTTAAATGCCACTTTTTCTTTATTAGATCCAGGGAGGGCTAGTGACAAAATAAGAATCTTTTTTTTTTGAGGCAACAATTGGCACTGCAAGAAAAGGTTTCTTTGTTCAGCTTGAAAATGAGAATTTGGATGCTTTCCCCCTCCCGGGGAGGAGGAGGAAAAGCGTTTTTTCAAACAAACAAACCTCAAACAATTGTTTCTGTTTGATTTGTCCAAAATAAAACAAAGCCTTTGGTTGCCCTGAATACTGAGACCGTCCTTGTGGAGTCTCTCAGTGTTTCCAGTTTCAGGGAAAGTCTCTGACTTTTGGGAACTCCAGGAGCTTGGACAGAGCTGGAGGGGACCCCGCAGATCTGAGCCACCCAGAAGGTCCTCAGAGGAGTGAGGACACGTTGCTCCACTCCGGAGTGTTTAGACATCCACGGTGCCAAATGGTGTGGGTGCCAAATGCTCCGCTGAGGAGYTGGGCTGGAAGCAGCATCTCCGGGGGCTCCCATCTTCATAGCCTGCGCCTTGGGCTGGGCCTAACGCCAGCACAGCCAACTGAGAGCAGCTCCCTGTGTGAATTCAAGGCCGAGCTCATGTCATAGAGACTGCCAGCCAGGGTCCAGGCGCACCTGGGACAACACATCGAGTGGCAAGAGTAGGCAAGATGGGAAAGCCGCGCTTTCTTTTCTGCTCTGTCCTCATCTAAATCACTTCACTCCTCATCCATCTCGGGGACTTAGGTGGCCATCTCTCCTAGGATCCAAAAGATGATCCCTGGCAAGCTCCATCTCATTGCAGTCGCTGTGTCTGGGCCAAAGACCCGGTGAACGAGTCTGCAGCCATCCTGCCATTCCAAGGAACTCTCTCCTAAYGACGGATAATTTTCCTGCTTCTTGTGCTGCTTTGAATGAAACAAAACAAAACGAAGACATGAGCCAAGCTGCTTGATTTTGCAGTCTCCAAAGATGTCAGAGGCAGCGACAACCACAGAATAAAGATATCCTGTTCAGTGAAATAAATAAGGTGCTGATTGGCAAGCTAAATCCTCCACAGCRTTGCTGCCCGTATGACTGGAATCCCAAATAAGCCAAACTGCAACATGTTTCGTGCTGTTTCCGCACTCCAGATGCATTTTTTTCAGTCTATTTCCTCAAGCCTGCAGGACTCCAATTCCACTTCCCATTCCCCACTTGGACAGGAACGCTAAATACCAGCTCTCCTTAGTGACAGCACCTTTCATTCCATTTCTCATATGTCTGAGCACATYGGCWGGGTTCGCATGTGTTAACAGAACCATTGTCATGAGATAATGGGCTGCTATTAGAGBTTTTTTWTWTATATATATATATTTGTCTTCTGATGGCCTTAGGCCGTTTTCTTGTGATGTGAGAAATGATGTCTTGCAGTTCCCAGACATATCATGGGATCAGCAGCCTCCTGCCACGCTGTCACACAGYACATTCCGTTCTGCAATTGTTGTGGGAGACAAAGCAGAAAGCAGTCTGGGGTGTTGGGTACTATCCCTTGGGGCCACTGAAGAGGGAAGAGCCGATCCCAACCTGAGCCAAAAGATGGGTGTTCCAGAGCAGGGCATTCCACAAAGCAAAGCAGGGTGGTCTGCCGTGAAGTCACCCTGCACCCTTGGGTGCCTCTGCAATGGGGACYGTGGTGCTGGTTGTCTGCACAGCCTGGAGAAATGGGAAACGTCAACCTAAGCAAATAAATGCCGAGGTCGAAGTCTAAGGATTTATCAGTTCGGGTTACGGTCTCCGCTTGTCCTCTCTTAAGGAAATAAAGCAGCTTAAATGACCTGGAAATAGTAAATCTGAGGTGAGCAGCCAGGTAAAACAAGACAGAGAAGCTGGAGAGAGGAGCACAGATATGAGAGCAGTTTGCAGCTGCTCTGAGGATTCTGTCCACAGTCTGCTTCTGCCAGAGGCACAGCCCAGCTCCCTGCATCGAGGTCCTTCTGTGGGAGGCAGCACACACAGCGTTTGCGTTCCCCATGGTGGTATGAAACCAGGTCTGGATGTGGCCTGTCTGGAGGCAGAGGTTTGAGCCTGGATGTCTCCTGGGCGTTCCTTGCTGGTGACCCAAGGTTTAGGTCATATACTGGGGTTGCAGAGGATGCTGTAATGCTATCGGTGGTGTCGCAAGAGCTTCTGTGCAGAGGTATAACACTGTGATCTAGGCATTGACAGCAAGCTCTAGCCATAAAGGGTATGGAAGAAAGATGTGGGAATTTAATCATATTGATATGATATGATTAAATTCAGGGAACCTCTGGATGATCTGGTCCAACGCTTTGCTCAGAGCAGAATCAACAGAGCAAGTTGCTTAAAGCCATGTGTAGTTCAGCTCTGAATCACTTCAAGTGCCTCTTTTGGTCTCTGTCCACCAGCCTGACTCCACCTGCTGAACTTTCAGTGCTGAAAGCCTTGTGTTCATCCTTGTGTTCATTCACTCGTGGCCAGTTCATGCTGATCGTTTTGGCTCCCTGTCCCCTCTTRCAGGCTCACTCTCCCTCTATCCTTCCTAATTTCTTCGTTCTGATGTGGCTCCTTCCCTGGAACATAATGTCTGTGCTTGCTTTCCTTCAGTATCACCATTCAGGAGCCACCTAAAAAGACAGTCAGTCCACCCTGATCRATACCAGGGTTAATTAATACTTGTGGCACAAAAAGTGAGATGGAATCCATCATTATCACCAATTACGTCTCAGTGCAGCATTGTTTCCAGAAGCAGTGAGCACCTTCTCCTTGCAGTGAGCTGTCGGCAGCGCTTCCCGCTGGGGCTGTGGGAAGAGTCCTCCTGACCTGGCAGTGCCTACAGGATGCAGGAGGAGAATARGACACATCAAGCCAAGGAGTAAACACCACCTCAGCACAACCTGCCTCCAGCTTTGTAATGTCCATGTCTGACATGGATTCCGTGTTCGTTATTGCAYGCTCTGTAGAGATTCTTATTTATTYATTCATTTATTTATTTAACTTTTTGCTGCAAAGGCTAAGCCAATCAAACACTACTGATTCAGTGCAAATGACAGAAGGCTAAGTGGTGTTATCTTTAATTACTGTCAGTGTCAAGAAGAACAACTAGGAGCTATGTTTGTGGGGGATAGAGATCTGGTTTTGTGTATKTTGATGGGGTTGTCATTTGTATTCAAATGGAGACATCTAGTGACCATGGTGACATATTGCAAGGGTTGAACATCTGCACTCTAGTGGTCATAAAAAGCTTAGCCTGCGACCTGCTGCCTGTTTAGGAAGCAACTTTCGCACTGTTAATACTGCTGCTCCCCCTCACCTTCACCTGGTGCTGTGGTAGGACATCCTCTCCAGGATGTCTCAGTGCATTCCAACCCTTTAGATCTAATCCTGCTTTCCTCAAGAGGCTGTGGTATCTTGTCTCAGGTCCCCTTATATCCTCCCATGGTGCAGGACCAAAGCCAAGTTACCACAGTGGGTTCCTTACAGCGCTCCATCCATGACACACCCCTCTGGAGCTGTCTGAGGATGGGGACATGYTCCTTGAGCTGTCTTTGATCTCCTCCTGGCACCTAGGGATATACATGGCGAGAAGAGATGTCTCTGTAGGCCAGAGTACATGGGAGCCCTGGATGCCCCAGAGTCCATGTTATGCTAGGCTCAGCTCAGCATGCCAGCATGGAGCACAGGGAATGAGAGGAGATGGTCCTGATGCTCCAGTTCACAGGATGCTGAGCAAGACTGCTCCCCACCTCCAGATCTATAGCCTGGTCCCATGTACCCTCAGAAATGCTTACTGCCATCTTGCTGCTGCCTTGCTCCCTCTCCGGAGCTGTCTCTTCATTCAGTGCATGGCCAGGGCCGTGCATGGACACCTGGAGCCAGGTCTCCTGCAGAGCAGAAGYGCAGCCAAGTGCGGGTCTGCAGCCACAGAGCGTGGGGCCTTGATCCTGCAAGCTGCACAGCAGGATCTCTGGACCACTCTGCCCTAGCTGGCATCCCAAATGCCCTCTGCTCAGGAGAATTTATTTGAAATAGCAAGCACAGCTTTTTGTGTGTTTGTTTTGTTTATACTCTTAAGGCAGACAGTCTCACCTGAGCCAGGAAGCTCTGTGTCCTTCAAAACAGCTTTCTGTTCCATCTCACATCTGTCATTCTCTTGTATACATACCCAACTGGCTATCCTCTGATATTCTGTGATTCAGGTTTTCTGAGGCTTTGCAGAATAAGCAGGAATTTATGGAGAACTGTAACAAATGCAGCATTGTAAGATACTATGCAGTGTAGGGGTATAACCCAGATCCGCCCTCAAAACCCCCAGTACCTACTGCCATCTGGAAGAGGATTCCAGCTATCCTGTCCTCTAAGTCTGGTCACTTATAATGGCCAATGTGGCAAGAGAGGTGTCCCACTCCCCTTTGGACATCCTGGAAAGGGCTCAGGATGGATCCTGCCTCAACCAGATATCCACCAGCCCTTTGTACTCCATTCCAGCACAGATTTGGGGGTCTGCCATGTGCCAAACCAGACGTTCAAACTGTCGGACATGTTCCCATCTTCACATTCCTCAGCTAGGAACATCAAGATCCATCTTAAGCAGATGCAGTTTTGTTATCTTAATGCTAGCCTCATCTCAGACTGCACCGGTTCTGATTATGGAACTCCTCTGTCTCCCTGAAAAACAAACAAAAATCTTTCTGCTGCTACCTTCTCTCAGTGAGTTTTCTCACTTCATTCAGGTATTATTTGGAGGAAATGACCCCTGGGTTTCAAAAGTTTTAATCTCTGTCCTGTGCGCTAAAGATATTGGGCCTCAATTACAAATACTTYTTCACTTCTAATATATTTTTCTTCCCATGTTTATGTCTGCTTTGAAGTTTCTTTTCCCCTTACACCTGCTGATATCAAGATCTCCTATCTATATATATTTCAAATTAGTCTTTATTTCCCAAAGTAGCCTTTGCTATGAGCTCTAACAGTAGTGACAATAATTACTTTCTTCCTATTAGCTGATGTGAAACTGTGACTAATTTGTGGGTATACTGTTAAAAACCAGACGTGTCGGGAGATTATATTGAAGTCTGATGGCCCAAAAGGTCATTAAGTGATTTCCCCTCTGGAGTTAATTTATTAACTACATGCTTGTCTAAATGGTCTAGCAACAGAGTCCTTGAGACTCCAGGGAGTCCTGACACTACCTAAGTCCAAGCACTGGAAATGTTGKTGGTGCTCCTTGCTGTACACAAAGGCACCCAAACGCGTGAATTCATGGTGAGATCACTACCACTTGCTATGACCCCTTCTATGCTGGTGAAAAGAGCTGCACAAAGCGTGAACCTGTTTGGACTGTGAAGTTCAGCTTCAAGCGCGGGTCAGGCTTTCTAGTTTTCTCTCTCCTAAACTTTGGCATTTTCGACTGAAGAAGATCCCATCAGTCCAGGACARAGATCTGTACAAGGTGTGAGCAGAGGCTGGGAGTCAGTTTGTTGTGACTTTAGAAATTTTGGTGCGAGCTTCCCATTTTAGGCTACACTGAAAGCTGCCCTTCTTCAGCTGGAGGCACATCCTGGTCATCCAGGGTGAAGAACATGTGAATATGCTCCAAGGATGAGGTAAGGCACTTTGTGGCTCAGCTATAAAATTACCTGTGTGCCTTGACCTTCCCCTGACTTGAGGTTAATCTGGGAGAGCAAGGCCCTCCCCTCCCTRTCCATCTGTACAGTCCCTTGTACAATTGCTCAAGCGCTTTATATTGCTGCCTGTTCGGTACCCGTGGGATTCATTTTCTCCTTCCACAGGAGGAGGATATGAATTTGAACGCAGTACAATCTGAGGACAATTGACTGTTCAGCATTTCTTGTTATCCCTAGTCTAATCTATGCAGAACATAGATTAGATAATGCAGTAGATAAATGCATAATAATGGCACGCAGGCCACAGAACAATAAAATGCCAGAGCAACTGCAAAACTCACARAAGAGTTCCTGGCCTGACTGCAGATTAAAAAATGAATGAATCCAAATGACTGTCTGAAGGACAGTTTAAAAAGAGTAAAGTTTAAAATTTACCACCAGAGCTCTCATCCTTAGCACGTTCATCATTAAAGGAGTTACACAAGGTAACATATGGGCTTGTTAAAGCCTCTTCCCCAGTTGAGCATAAAATGATAA
The DNA here is from genome assembly GCF_003342845.1 of Nothoprocta perdicaria. Taxonomy (NCBI): domain Eukaryota; kingdom Metazoa; phylum Chordata; class Aves; order Tinamiformes; family Tinamidae; genus Nothoprocta; species Nothoprocta perdicaria. The sequence goes on from NW_020455566.1 coordinate 5,091,546, forward strand.
ATATTAATTTGCACAACATAAAGGTACTAACATCTTAAACTCAATTACCTTTGAGGACTAGGAGATGGTAAGTACACTGCTTTTCACAAGGAACAGTGAATTTATACTAGCCTAAGACAGGTTTCAGTACCTGATATTACTTGGAGAAAAAAAAAATAACAACTGCTCTGCTACCTACCTATTCATTAGCAGTAATTACACTGTATTAGTGTTACAAATTCCTTTTGAAAGATGTTACAAAACTAGAAGCCCTTAGTTTAATTGAAAGCACTTTTTCTTTGATTACTAATGGCCCTCTATTATAATATCAATGACCTGCATGGAAGAAAAAAAAAAAATCCTTCCTCAGTGAGATCTTGTTGGCAAGAACTCTTTTAAGAGATGAAGTTTTCTTCCTGCCTTTGAGAGAGATGACATCTTTCATCTCCTGTGGTGGAAAGGGAAGATTTGTTGAGGTTATTTTCCAGACACAAAAGAAAACATTTCATAAATTCTTTTGCCAAAACAATGTGGTGAGAGGGACTGGTTGTATTTAGGATGTTCAACAGCAAAGAGAGGAAAAAGAAGTTCTTTGGCACCAGAAGTACCATTTTATGACCTCCAGTGTAAGCTCATTTCAGTGTAAGCTCATCGCTCCACAACTTGGGACATACAACTGTTTTTTCATTGYGTGCAGCATCTTTTGTTTCCAAGATAAGCCTGTAATTAAAGAAAATGTGAACAGAGACTCATCTAGGAGGTTTCCATCTTGCTGCCCTTGGTGATCCATTAATGAAGTCTAATTACAATGTCAAAAGCCTGTGTTCTATGCCAGTGACTAATTGACTTTGGAGATGCAAGAGCTCCTCCGTTCTTTTAAGCCAGAAGAAGTGGGAAGGGAGGAAAAATAATTGTTAATTAGTTTAGGTCTGCTTTATCTGTAACACAAAACAAAACATTAGCTACAGAAGCAATTACGTGTCTGATAATATATCCTGGGTCTCCTGTCTATGCAGAGCTCTGGAAAAGCACTCRCTTCTGCCTATACTTGCAATTATTTATGGCTTATTCCTACGATATCTTCTTTAGTGTGAGAGCTAGGCCTGATGACACCATCTCACTGGAATTCTTTTGTGTCTAAAGATCATGGCAGACATGAGGATTGCTGTCTGGTTATTTATGGATGGATGTATGGACAGACACACTTTTGAAAAGCTAACTAGTAGAAGATACAGTGGTGCCCTCCATAATACAGAAACTGCTATGCCTGCATTAGGCATATCTCTCCCTATCTGCATTATCTCTCTTGGAGTCTCCAGGAGTGCTACTCTGAAACAGGTAACTTGGTGACATAAACCACGATGTCTCTTCATTCCTTCCCAAGGTGTCTTGCAGATATTTGAAGGAGCAATGCTTGGTATTTCAACCCTTCATGTCCTTGACTTTTGGTGTCACTAGCCCATATATATGGTCTTTACTCTGACCACCCTCCCTTGACATGACCGRGATTGGGTTTAGTCCTCCAGAACATCAACTTCAGCCTGACAGTTGTGCCCTAAGGTGTCTATTTCTGTTAACTGGCCTGACAAAACATATGAGTAGCTCAAGTTTTGAGATCTGAACTTTATATGATAAAGGAGATGTAAATCTTATCCCTGGRACTTGATAGGTGTTACTCTCGGACTTAAGGTATACACAACTGGACTGAGAGGACTTGTTTTTCCTATCAGTAACTAATTTGAGCTAATGCTTGGAAATATATAGATTTGCTCCTGTAAATTCAAGAGTGTAATAAAGGRTTTTTGTGGTCTTTGTACTTATTTGTAATGAACTAAAAGGCCCTAATATGAGCTAGAGGCTTTTCTACTCTCTACCAAGAGCAGCAAGGGATCACATTTGTCAGGGTACTATATCAAAGCATACACAAAGAAATAATCTTCTAAGGTTTTCAGCAAACTTTTATTTTTTTACCCCAAAACATCTGCTATGGTGACATTTCTGAATAGGCCAAGTTATTCTGAAAAGCTTTTCACATAGTCTCAAGTATAAATATTTTGATACAAAAAAAATTAAAATACTCTTCCAAACCAAACCCCTTGTGCTCACATTCAACGGTGCTCCACCATGCTGTGCACAAACACAGCCTCCATGACCACCTCACTTCACTCCTAGCCAGACTACAGCTGTAGGAGACAGGCAGCGTCAGAAGCTTCCAATCCCCAATACTTTTTTTTTTTTTTTTTTTTGGTATTGCCAGTGATGGGGATCCAGGAAGGGAGGAAAGGAAATATAGTTTAAAAGTGTTGCATGTTAAGGTTAACTTATCAGCTTCGAAGATGATTAGAGATGTGGACTGTGGAAGAAGTTATTTCGCCCACCTCTGGTTGCTACAGTGATGAAGACACTGCTCCATCAGCAGTTTTCATCTGTGTTTCAGGTGCTGATGAAGTTTTCTACTTCGAGCTGTGGATTTGGAGACCAGAGAGCTGAGGAGCGGCATGTCTCCTGGGGTTGGTTATAGCAGTACTGCCTTGCGTTATACAGAACCACAAGCACCGGCTCATTGCACTTTATCAAGACTTAACTAGGACACGTCCATCTCAGACAGATGCTGGTTCACTGAAACATTGAGAAGGCATTTGCTAGCTAGGAGAAACAAGCTTGTTTTCTTTCTGTATTGTACAGTAGCTATGGAGAAACCCAACTAGCAGCATCATCTTATCCTATTTTCATGTCTGCAACACACACTCAGAGATCATTATATTTTATCTACTTGCTGACAAATGCTTCATGCTTACAATAATAAGCTGATCAGCTGCTTTGACTTTTTGCACTTGACATCTGAGTTGTTTTTAAGCCACTTTGACTTTTAAATTAAATTATCTCATGCATAGAAACAAAAGATACAGAATAACACAGCAAGGATTCACAGAACTTGAAATCAAGTATGTATGAACACACACACACATATATATATTAAGCTTTAAATCAAAAACAAATCTTTTCCAGGTTTATGTGTATGCACTTTATATGATGCAGTGAACATTAGCATGGTCTGGCTCTAAATTACATGCAGTGTTCTGCCCATTATGCAATCTGTGCCCTATTGTTATACTTCCTCTCTTTTAAACAAATGCAGGTAGACTAGAGTCTTAAAAAAATACAAGCTGGACATAATGCTGTGATTGAGCTGCCCTTGGTATAGATGAAGGACTTCTGGTTTTGTTAAAATTATATCAGAAAGGAGGGAAATAATAGACTTTGAGGATCTTAGATGATCTTGTTTTCCAAGGCTTCGATCCTTTTTGCCACAGCTTCCAGTGAGCAAGAGTTAAGGGGAAAAAAATGACAGTGCACATTAGTGATTCATTGTTCGAGTCCTTCTCTACCTTACAGCACTGATAATGAACGGATCTGCCGTGCTGGGAACAGGTAGAAGAGGAAAGCTGTCATCATCTACTCTGGCATTTTCAGAATTGCTCAGGTTGATGGACTTTTATTCAAGGTAAAAAATGTTCACATATACACACACACTCTCACACGCCTCTGAATTTATTATAAAGGGAAAAGTAAAAAAAATGTAGGAATGATTGGAGTATCTTTTAAGTGGTTGATAGAGAATTCTTGACCTTGAGCAGTATGAGTTGTGTGAAGAGTGGAGGAGAGACCTTTTTTTAGAGTTATACCATATCACAATTTTCTGCTCTTTTCACTAATTGCTTTTCATGATATGCCTAGGAGCTGCAACCTACTGGATAAGAACTACTGATTTACTCTGACCTTTTGCATAATATAGGACATCGATTTTGCTCAATTTGAACTAAAGAGGAGAAAATATACTGTGTAACTGACATACAAAATACAGCAATCCGTGGTTGAATTAATTTTTAAAAAAACATTCTCTCTTCATTCCCAGGAATGAAGACTCTCTCTAGCTATGGATGAGAATTCCATCTATGCAATGACTGACCGAGTCCACTGCATTCAAGAACTAGTGGGTTCCCCTGCTCACAGTCCAATCATACCTGCTCCTCCTCTAAGCTCTCATGTCCTGGCCTGCCTCACAGGACTGTGGAGTTTACAGATGTAGCAACATTGTGATGATGAATGAGCCATTCACACACATCCACACTTCGGTCACATTGGCAGCAGTTAAGCATCCTCCTAAAAAATGACCTAGTCTTCGCTGCATGCAGCTCATGTTCTCCCTTGGCTCCAATGTTTCTCACCTGTGTCTTGCTTTGTGTACCAGATTGGTAGCTGTGCACTCTAAAGCACTCTAATCTTCTCATTAGACACCTATTCGTAATGCAAGTGTCACATCTCCAGCTTTCTGACCACTTATTTAGTCTTCTTCCCCCAGTGGTAGACTTATCCTTTGGTCCCCCCAAGAAAGAGCACCTCAACCCCTTCAGTTCCGGACCAAGATAACTCCCCAAAGGATATATTTCTGTTGCAGTGATTTTACAAGGTCTTCTACTTTTGCCTGGAACTTCACAATAGACTTACATTCACATGGATCCTCCTCTGTGGAAAAGAGTATCAAAAAGATGAATAAAGCGGCACACAAAAGGATTAAATCAAAATCACTTTGGCAACTGAAATAATCAATTATTATGTTCTTTAGTAGAAGCATGAAGAACATTCTGCCTTTAACCTCAGATGACAAGAGAGTATCACATTTTTTTTTTGCTATATAGGCCAAGGTCTGTCCAAAGATAGAACCGTTTCCTGGATTTCCAGTTTTTTGAAAGCCCACAGAGCTCCACTATTGATGGTCCGAACATGTGAAATGGTGAGATACAGTGTACAAAACAATCTGTTTTCTAGTTCTCTTCTCAATAGTGCCATCATGGTGGGCAATACTCTTTGCTGCTCATAAGCAGGCACATTTCAGACTTCGTGAAAAAACATTTTGGAGGCACTGTTTGCCATCTGGGAGTCAAGGCTTGTTTGGTATTTGCTGCAATATTTCATTTCTTGAGTAGGCAGAGCAATATGCATTCCTCGGTTTCGTAAACTACGATAGTGATTGAGATATGTTATAAAGAAAAATTATTTTATTCTAAAAAAAACTAGAAAAAAAAGGTAACTGGGATGACCTGGAAGAGAAAGGAGATATTTATAAAATGACAACGAATCAACTCAACATCCTGATAAAAGAAAGGAGGAAACAAAAGAAAAAAGGACAGTTTAAATCACATTGCAGAGAACTGGACCCTTGCCTTGAATGATTCAGGATATCTGTAGTGAAGCAAGAACAAAACATGATTTTCCTAAAAGTCAAGATTAGTCCCTAACTTTCCAAGTACTTTTCTCTCTAACATATGCTCTGGAAGAAAGACAAGCTAGCTGCTGCTGACCCATTAATTTTACGTAGGTTATCTCTTGGATTTGGCAGAAGATAGTATTAGAAATGGCAAAGAAAGGGAAAAAGGAGATTGATACTATTATTTTATCCTGTTGATGCTGAGTATCTCAATACCTCCTGATCACTCAAGCATTTGTACATCTGTCATGAGAGAAGCAGAGATTTTGCATTTCATGGGGCCATGGGGCATTCAAGAGCAGATCTGCATGTCCATGGGAAGGAGAGCTGAGCTTGGTATAGAACTCCCTTGGGAAACGAAACCTCCTGATCACAGCTGCAGGAAGGATCTCTCACTGATAATTGGAAGGAAACATGTTTACTTAGCAGAAGAAGGGATCCAAGGGACTCTTAAACACCCGGACTCAACAAGAGGGTGCCAGATTCCTGCTGTATCTGGCAGTGCAGCACTCAGAAGTGCTTCAAGTTATGCATGTGTTAAATGAAGCCTGAGTATCTGGGATTTACACAGTGGTCTACTGGAGCAAGCAGATCCCTTGCAAAAGACCAGTATATTTCATTGGAGCCATTATTCTTCCTTGTACATAAATATCCCAAGTTATGTTGGTATTTCTTGTTTTCTACTTTTGAGACCCAGTTTATTCACAGGTTAACATTATTCTTTAGCTTTTAATTTATTCTTTACCTTCTTTTATCATGTCTATGTCCTACTCAGTCCTCTCATGACCTTTGCTTTTTCAGACTACCCCAGCTGAGGCAATTTAGAATTCATATTGCCCAAATCTAAACACGTAAACATCTAAGGGCCATGTGAAATATACCAGAGACTTGATGTAATTTACAGTCTGTCACCCCTGTGGAGCCTGTCTGACTGTAGAAGCAGCCAGTGGTGCACTAGCTTCAACTCAGATGCCTTATTTTGACTGGATCTTCAAGTTAAGTGAGAAATATGCACCCTTGGCTTCTCTTCTAAGAACATATTTTTTTATATACCTCATACCCATTTAGCCATGCTCAGTATCTGTTTTAGCTTGAATTCTTTACTAAAGAGGAAAGAAAAAAAAAAAGAAAGTAGAGAAAAATGGAGAGAAAAAGGAGAAGAGGGAGTAGTGAGAAGGAGAGATGACTGAGATTTGGGGATGTCTCTTATTTAGGCTACTGCCCAAAGGCTGAGTGTCCCATGATCCTACCAAGTACTCTGCAAATTCAGTACAGTGAATGAAGAGCTTTATACAATGTCTAAATGCTGTGACTGTATTTTCTCCTCCCCGCCAGGACCCCACTCTCACCAATGCAGATTTTCATTTGCAGCCTCTTCCCGATCTTGCTGATAGTTCTGAAGTCCGCCGTGTAGAAGTAGTGCTCAGCTACGGGTTCTGAAGCTATTTCCCTGAGCTCATCCTCCACTGCGTTGCCAACTCCCACAGCAAACATCCTGAAGCCTGCAAGCAGTGAGAGCATGTTAGTCTGAGAGCCATGGACCATCTTGCTGCTACAGCAGCAGACCCTATTCAGCCTATAGGTCCTTGCTGACTAGGAAACACACAATATTTTCAACTACCAATGTAGGAGCATTCCTTGGTCAAACTGAGTGTTGGGAACTCCTCCTTGCAAACTTGATTATTGTGCTTGGAAGTTCCTTGGCTGCCAGGGCTTCTGGAATAGGTGTTATGAAGATTTCCTGAATGCTGAATACACATCCCAAAAATAGACCATCTAAGTAAGGAATGTGTTTCCATCACAGAATTCCAAGTGAAAACTGTAGTGTGATATATATGTGACTAGTTTTACCAGAGTGATTGCAGGACATAGGGAACGTGTTCAGCAGGAGATCAGCAAAGTAACAGATCTSAAGGTATGTAGATTCAATATGTTTAAATATATGAATATATCAATATATATCTATCCAGTGAAGCTTTCTTGCTCAGCTTCCTTCTCACATTTTGTGCGGTCCTTTATTATTGATTATCAACACTAACCTGGAGTTGTATATATTTAGGCTACAGTTARAGAGGCTAGGTCAGAGATATTTCAGTTTGGGTCTCCTGGATGGGTATGAGGTGAATTAGAAGAGGCATAATCCTTGTGCAAGGATCAATTAATGAGCAAGTGTGCCTAGGCTTCAGATAGGGAGTCCACAGATATTCCCATAAACTGTGGTTCTGTTTTTATTGTTGCTTTATTATTTCCTCTTTTTCTTTTCCATGCCCTAAGCTGATACAGCCCTAAGGCTGATACAGACAAGCTGTACTTGTCCCTGTGATTCCAGCCATTCTCTGAGGAGCTCTCTGCCATTTGTCTTTGCTTTGCCATGAGTCYTGCTGATCACAGAATGACTTTCATTACCAGCATCAGACAGATCCTTGGCTTTCCTCTAAGTTTCCTGCACACTTGGGGTGAAGTGTGCATGCCAAACCATTATGCATCCCATAACAAATGTGTACAACTTCATCTTGCTCAGCAAAGAAACTCCCAGTGGACTGAGATCAAAGACAGAGGGGAAGCTGTGGGAGTGAAAACCAGCTGTTGGCAAACCAAACTTTGTCTAAATGCCCAGCCAGAGTTGCTGCATGTTCTGTATGAGCATGCAGGGATATTTTTCCAGACAATGTCTGGAAAAATTCATTCTATAGCAACCTGCATCAATGCTAGGTAAGAGAAATCTTCTGGGAATGATTTTGTAGCTAGATTGGTAATAGAGGCTCTGTCTGGTCCAAGGGAAAAGCAAGCCACTGAGAACTGAGGAGACCTACCTAGATCTTTGGCCTTCTTAGCAGCATCAGTGATGTAATCTTGTGACCGTCCATCAGTGAAGACTATGCCCACCTTGGGAACCCCAGGCCTAGCTCCATTGATGATGGAAAAGGAATTGTCAACGAGATACTTCAGAGCCTGGCCTGTCATCGTTCCTTTCTCCATGTAGGCCATTTTCTTGACTGCAGCTTTGATGTCCTTTTTGTTCTTGTACTGCCCCAGAGGGAACTCCTGCCTGACAGAACTAGAATACTGAACCAGGCCGACTTGGGCCTGTTTGTCTGACACATCCAGCGATTCCACAATTTGGTTGATGAACTTCTTCACTAGCTCAAAGTTTTCAGGCCGTACACTCTTGGAGCCATCAATCAGGAAAACAAGGTCCAGAGCAGATCCCGACCCACCACTGCAGGCTGAAGAGCAAGAAAAGGGCAAAAGAAGATAGCAACTACCTGACTTCAATTAATTACGTAAAACAGTATAACTCTAGTGGCATTTTATTGCTAGTAAAATATGTTTAATCAGCAAAATATCAGTCCCAGTTCACACTCATTTATTCTCATTTTTTTTTAAAAAAAAAAAGAATCTTGCTAATAATATTGTTTCATCTTCAGACTTTTCTGAACAGAACATTTCCACCCTGTCTCAGTGGCTCACAATCCTATGACTGCAGAACACAACTCAGCTCAGCATGACTGAAAATCATTACATACCACTGCAGGTCTTCCCATCACTGTTCAGTGTGAAACCCTCCTTACAAGCACATTTGTATGAACCTGGGATACTTGTACAGATCTGCTCACAGTCGTGATCTCCAGTGGCACACAGATCTGACACCACTGTAAAAAAAAGATGCACATTCAAGTCAGAGATCATGCTAAGGCTTCTCAACGCAGAGGCTACAGAGCTACATGACCAAAGCATAATATGGTCCTACATACTGAGTTGAGTGATATCTAAATCCACAGCAGGACAATCCAGGAGGAAGTCATTATAGTGACTTCCTGCTATAGTGACTTCCTATAGTGATATAGAAGGTGGTAACTGAGATGCAAGAAGCAAGGAGAATTTTTCACCAGTCTCCTGACTTAGGTACTTCCAGGATTCAAAATAGWCTGTGTGCTGAAAATGCACCTCAAAAGGTAAACCTCACCTCTCTGTTGGGTATATCACACTATACTTGACCCTCCAAAATTGCAAAATGAGAATTGGCTTCCAAACTACCACCTGTGTGGCTAATATCTATTTTTTTTCAGCTGTGTAATAATTTTTTTCARTTATTCGTGAGTTCAGTCCCCATGTACAGCTGCCATTCTCAGGTGAAACTCATGTCCAGACAAACTTGGAATTCACTTCAGTTGCCCTTGCAAGTACGTATTTCAAATTCACTCTCTGCAAACATTTGTTCCTGCTGATCTTAACCTGTAGCCGACTCCTAAGATGGTAAGTAAACAGAAGCTGAATTGCAGCAGTTTGAGCCAGTGGCATTCGGTGACTGACAATGTTGTCAGAGCTATAGCAATGATCATGGAAAGCAAACTCAAAAATAAACAGATTTGATTGGAGCAAATTCATTTACAAACCCTGAAAAAAATGGGCAGAAAGCTGAGCATTTCTTGCTCTATAGAAACGATGAGAAGTGGTGATAAGTTTTTCAAAGTTAACAGGATTCTGTTCACTATTTCAACTGTGCTGTCCTCTTGCACATTCTTTTTATTTCCTTTGGTCTTTCTAACCCACAGCTCTGCACGCTCTTGTGCCAACACAAGAAGCTCCATGTAGGTAGCACATATAGTTAGGGATATTACTAACCTTGAAAATGACCATTAAACTCGGCTTTCTGGTTTTATTATGAAGAATACTTAAATCTTACATGTTTAAACAAAGCCTTCATCTTCATCCTGTGAGCTTTTAAGCATTATGGGATACAGCTGGACAATGCAGCACCATTCTCCCTGCTTGGCAGTACCCACAAATTTTTGCTTCACAATAGCAGGTGGTGTTTGGGTTTATCTCTGAGTAGGGTTTTGTGCAGCTGCTTGCATAGCACGATAACAGCCCACTTGGCAGCTAATACGGTGCTGTTCTCTGCTAACTGTATTAATCCTTAGCTCAGTGCTTCCCTTGGATGTATCTCTGAGGGCTTTTACCAAGGGGAGAACTTTGTTTTCACATTTGAAAAACAAGACACAGAAAAGAGGAGTTAATTTTCCTTTTTCTTGCTTTCTCTCTTTTGGATGTCACGAATGCCAGAATTTCAAAATACATATCAGGCCTCTCCATGTCTGGCTGACTCCTAAGTCCAGGACAGCCAAAACAAAATGCTCACTAATATTCATAGCTATTTTGTCTTTACTTCCTTTAGTATGTAGGACTTCATCCCCTTTTTCATGAGCTTCTAGTGCAGTGATACCTAATTAAAATATATGACTCATTTCAGAATCAAGATTTTCCTCCTTCCTACAGCAAAGGAAGTTTTCCTTGATGCAAAACTGCTCACTCCCAGTATTTTCAGGCTGAAAGTTGAATCATGAAATTTTATACCTCTTGAAGAAATTGGTCTCAAAGAGTTTTGCAGGTCCGTCTGTGCGTGAGCGTGTATGTGTTTACAGTGCCTCGCAGTGATAGGCATCACACTCTTTAAAAGGTGTTGGCACACATCTGTGTTTTGGCAGGATGAGTGTGTGAAGCCTTCAGGTCTCTCTTGCTGATAATATAAAATGGATATTTAAAGACCATCTCTTACACTCTTGCGGGTACATTTGAAAAGCAATGCAGCTTTCTCACTCCATTCACTSGCTCGTGCCAGGGTGAATATATGTTTGCAGAATAGTCAGGCACTTTTTACATATTCTGCATAATGGCATTAGATACAGTTTCAACCAGAAGAGCTCCCTGCCTCAAAGAGTGTGCAAAAATAATAGCACAGTTAAACACAGAGGCTTCAGCCTCTACAGCAGGGAACTGAAACCAGTCTATGCTTAGCTGGGAATTCAGAAGACAGTACTGGTGGGGAAAATTACCAGCCAGATTCCAAAAACTGCCCACATGGGTTAAACCATAGGGACCATGAATCTACTTATTTAAATAGCATGTAATCCCTTTTTCCTATGGCTTAAGAAGTACATGGGTCATGTTTACAAATTCCATTGTGCAAATAAATTCTGCAGACTTCTTTAAGTGAAAATTGAAATTCCCATGCACTTCTTGAAAGGTACTCCCAAAGAACGTCCACCTTCTACTGCTTTCTATTCCTGTGGACCCAAGTCTTTGGAACAAGGGAGTAGAAGGATGAAGGCTTGTTATAATATAAAATTGCCATGTGGAAAACCTGTTATCTCTTGGCTAGGAACTCGGGAGTTGTAGCAAGGACTTACCACAGAAAGCCTCTTGAAACTTGTGAGTCAGCTTCTCTATAACACTATAGCTCTCCACATAGTCCACGTGATCGTCCAGGGGCTCGCTCGCAATTCGCCGCAGGATGTGCATGTCCACGCGGCCAACGCCGATGGCAAAGATCTCAACGCCGGCTGCGCGGGCCCGCGCTGGCACCTCCTGCACGCTGTCCTGCGGCCGCCCATCAGTCACAACAATAGCTACCTGCATAGAGAATGACAGAGACAAGGTATATGCTTGAACTYGTTTTAACAGGAAGGACGTTTAAGATTTTAACACATTTAACTTGCAGAACATCTTGGGTTACTAAACAGAGTTTCATGGTTTTGAAAGTAAAGAAAAAGGAAATGTATTCCCTCATCCCCCTCTTCCCTTTCTTCCTGAAGTCTCAGGAGGTGTTCTTTTTATTTAGGTTTTCTTTCAGATTTGGAAAAGCTAAATTGCCACATACATGATTGTCTTAAATAATGGACATTGGGTGAGTCTCATCCCTGAGGAAACAAATGTAAAGGTTCCTTTCTTCATATACAAACTAATGSTCAAGTCAAACTCTAAACTTCTTTCTTCCTGTGGATCCCTAGCTGACACTAAGGACAACTCTGATTTGACTCTGATTTGACTCAATATGGGAGTTTTATAGCATCTTTGCCCATTCAAGAATCTAACAGAAATGTGGAAAATTTAATTAATGTATTTAAAGTTTAAACTCTCTTTTACAGATGAAGAAACTGAAATAGAAAACAGGGAAGTGGTGTGGGTGTATATATCCCTACTAACATCAGCATCAAAATGACAGCTGATTTCAGTAGGCTCTGGATTTCCCTCTGGATTAGGTGGATCCCTGAAACAGCAACAATACTCCAGAAATCCTGGTGCTGTTGCTAGGTTGTCAATTTTCCCCTTTATTCTTCTTCTGAGAGATATTTTCTCAAAGCCTCATTTTGTTCATGTGCAATTCATCTGCTCCTGCCATTTTTCCTCCCTTTATTGTGACACCACTATCAACTCCAAAGCAACTAATTGGAATGTAATGTACTAGAGAGGAATAAAATCATCCGGAGCAGATGAGCAGAAAAAAAACATCCATATCACAGGCCAGTACCCTCAGTAATACAGAAAATAACGAAATGTCAAAAGAGGAAGGCAGAAAGTAATCTAACGGGAAGAAAAGGTTTGAGTGGGCTATCATCTGGCCACTAAGGCAACATTAACTGCTCTCCTCTATGATATATATACTCTCCACCTCTGTGTAGATAAAGCCATAAAGACCCACCAGTTGCTCAGTCAGGATAGTGCAGGGGCTGTTCTGTGTCCTTGGGAGGGAGAAAAGTTGCCTCTAGTAAGATCAAAAGTGGACTTCTCAGTCTCACTCCCAAGGGAGTTCAGGCATGTTCGGTCAAGCGGTTTTTTCTCCCTCTGCCCACTACTGTTCAGCAGAGATGAACATGCGTATCATACTCATTTGCCCTGGAGCTTTTGCAGTGCTTAAGTATTCTGCTGCCTCATTCAGAGCTTCYCATTTACAAAAAAAGAGATGGGTGAATCTGGAAATAGGCAGAGCTTTCAATATGTTGACGGTCWGTAAGTTCACGCTTTTATCTGTATTTCCTAAGGGCCAAAAATTGAAAATTTCTGAAGGCACCAGAATTCTGTAACTGGCTGCTTTAGGGATAGAGTGGAAGTTTTTTGACTTGTTCCTGACCAAAATAAGGAAATGAGGCAGRAAGGAGATTCTTCTATGACAGATGCCAGTGTGTGTTGAAAGGTGGAGGATGAACATGCCGTTCAGGGCCTGTCTCTGGAGTTGCTGCAGCCAAGCTGGGGCGAGGAGCCAGCCATGCAATCATGCTGTTTGCCAGGAGAGAGAGCCCTTGGCTCAGCCGCGCATCAGCAGCAACGCAGCGCCTGCATCCACCCAGCAGCTCTGAGCCAGGGGCTGCCAATTAGAGCTTATCAAAAGCCAGCTTGTCACGAAACAAGATATATTATCAAGTAGCTTTTGCAAGGAACACTACCCGATGAGCAGGTTCCTGTCAGTAGCTATGTATTTCTCTAGCTGTATTTGTCACAGGACAGAGGTGTTGTACATCCTCCTGGCATTTTCTTTGTCTGAATAAATAAGCGATGCTCTCAGTTTAGACAGTTCCTTTTGCTCTTTACATTAGAGATCCATATTCATGYACACTCAGGCCATGTCCCATATCTGGCCCCAGGAAATCTCTGGTAGCAGCATCTATGTATGGATCTGGTAAGAATGACCTTCATAATGCATCTGTGTGAAAATCTACTATAGAACACTCAGTATTTGTGTTGCTTTCTGAACTACTGTTGGAAGTCGTAGAGAAAAAATCTTTGGAGGCCAAAGTCTGCATTATGCATCAGGAGTCAGTCAGTGTGCGCAAGGGAGTTGGGAGTTTGATCAAGTGTTYCAGTCAGCCAGGAAACCTGTCTATAACAGTGCCAAGCTCAGGCACTTGCAAAAAGAGTTTAATAACAAGAACAAGCATAAGGTAATCTTTCCCGAGTATAGAGCTATCATGATTCRTGGAGATATCAGGAGAACCTGGTTTTCCAGGGTTTTCTCTTTAAAATTTACCCCATCAACTTGATTTATAACATAAGAAAATGCATCCTTTTGTTTGAAACTTACTGCCAAATTATTTTTGGTCCCAGGATCTCAGTAACTGTCTACATTGTGACTTAGTGTCATTTGAAATACTGAGAGTGCTAGTGCGTGGTACATAAAAAATTGAGCCTTGTTTGGTAACGAGCAGAAGGCAAGACAGGGGGAAGAAAAGAACAGCTACCCATCCTGGAGAGGCTGATGCCTGGCCCTGCAGCAGAGAGAGGGCTTGTGCTCAGCAGGTKGCCATCTCAGAAGAATTAAGAAGAGTGTTCTCATCTGCTTTCTCAAAAGGGCAGGTCCTCCAGCTTCACCTTAAGGAAATTCAGCAACTCAGAAACTTCTGCTTTTCAAGATCAAAACCTTTACTTATTTTAGCCACTACCTTTCTAACTTGCTGKAGCCAGAGTCTCCCTCTTGTCTTCTTTCTGTCATATAGAAATCCCCTATATTCTCATGACACAATTTCTTCTCGACTAAGTAAGACACCAGAGTATTCACAGGTCTCCCYAGGTATTCATATTTCAGCAACTATCATGTGTAGGCAATCCCACAGCTAATGAGGTAGCTATGTCTCATTATTCACTGTATAACCTGAATGTTGTAGCAATACTGGAAGGGGAATTAAGCAGGAAGTCGAATAAGGCCTTGATTTTCTCAGCAAGTTGACAATATGTTTGTAATCCACCTAAAGAAAGATAAAAGAAATTGGAGACCCTGCATTTCTTTAATAGACATATAAAGAGACTTTACTTTGAGTTCCTACAGAAACAAATAGTGTTTTTCCCTGYCCTGGGGTGACATTTGCTGCTTGAAGCACAACAAGACCAAATAATCTTGTGATGCTCTAACCAGCATCAACATGGCTGAAATTCATAGTGCAGATTTTCACAAAGTTCTTGCTCCATTTTTACTGTACAAGGGAGCAAACACTATGCCCAGTGTTTCTGGAAGCTTCACATCCCTGGATTGCGAGGTGGGCTATTCTTCCTTCCAGGCAGAGGGTGGAGGAGACCATAAGCACCATTACAATCACAGAAGGGAAAAGGTTTGCTGGACATCAAAACATGGTGAAAAAGAGTTAAAAAAAAAAAAAAAAAAAAAAAACCATAAGCACAGATCAGGAATGTAAATGGTCTCTTTGACCAGATCCAAAGAGGCAGGAAAGAAGTGAAAGCCTGTAATGATTTCCTTTTCTTCCTTTTTAATGCGTAGGATCAATAATGAAGGAGATTACCACTGTTCTGCATTTTGAGATGTCCAGCACATTAAAAATTCAGGGAAATAAGGCAATTCTTTAGCCATGTTGTTGTCGTGAGCTGCTATTTTTTCCCCCCCCCAGAAATGTAAACTGAAGTGTTGGCTAATTTAATAACAGAACAAATACATTGGCACAGCAGCTCTTATGCCTACTGAGATGAAAGGAAACTCTAAGGAATGTAAGACCATTTCAGGCGAGTTGTTTGGCAGCCCAGCTGAGGATTAGACAAGTGTGGAAAAAAAGTGCAGAGGGAAAGAGGTTACTTAAATGGAATGAATGAAAGACATTAGGTAAATRAAGATCCAGATATTCTCATAGACAACTCAGGAAAAAAGTGCCCATTCAGTCTATAGCAGTGGTCAACACCATGTGCAAGACATCAGACTGTGTTAAGAAACACATAGATGCTAAAAATGAAAATGTTACAATGGTTTTAYATAAACCAGAACTGTGTCCTCATCCTGACACAAATATGGTCACCGTTCCTTGAAGTATACATTGTGGACTTAGGTAAAGAAAGGAAAAGATATGCAAAAAGAGTGAAATATCTGAAGTGCATGAATGGATTTGGTAGTGGTCCTAGAAGAAAATGTATCTAAAAAGCCTCCTTTTTTCATTTMGAAAGTAATTTATTAATTTAGAAAGTAAATAGTCAAAAAAAGACTGAATTCAACAGGAAATGCTTTCATACAACATAACTGGAAGTCAGACCCCTCCTTTGAAGCCCTTCATGATTCAGGTACCATTCTGGGTTCAATGATTGGCCATAAGTTTCCTGTTTCTTGATTTCYTTCACCTCCTAGGTAAGTGCTAGATTTGACCTGCTAGGTCAAACTCATGGGTTTGAGGATTCTGTGAAGTTGTATCAGTTTTATCCTCCCTGTGGAACCAGTGACCTGGAGGGCACTGGAATTACTTTTCCAGCAATTAGCTCCTCACAYAGAGGATAGCAGATAGATGAATTAGGGCTCCCTTGCATTCTTTGGCCAGTCCAGTGTTCACATTGAAAATCTTAAAAAGAACAGTTTCATCCATTTCCATGCTCCTGTAAAGAAAAACTTTACAAAGAATTTCTGAGCCAGCAAGAGTAGAATGGATGGAGCTTGGGAAAGAGCTCCATTCCAGTGGTGTTTTTGTGCCTTAAATTAACATCCTGAGATTTTYTCCACTGTGAAGTTATGCTCATCAAGTGCACCTATGACCATCTATAAAGGTGTTCAACAGCATCAGTTTGAAATTTGATGATGTAAAGTCATTACCTGGCAAGAGCTGACAATCTCCAAGGAAAGGAGCAGCATCCACCCTTCCAGATCACTACCACRTTTACTGTTGCATGCTGGAGAGCTGTTGCCAGCAGCGCAGGAGGCGAGACAAGCTCAAGCAGATGCCCCTCCTACTTGGAGCTAATCCTACTCTGTACACTTAAGCAAGACACCTTGACCTAGAGGTKCTGAGCAACAATTATGGAGAGAGAAAAGGGAATTGCTCAATTTTGGAGTTGGCAGATCTTCAATAGTACCTATTTTTCACCTTTCAATATTATATATAACTTGACCTCCTTGGGCATATTCTTTCCATGCTTAGCTCTTCAAAAARCTATTGATCTGCCTTCCCGGTTACATTACTAGCAACAAAGGGAAATAGAAAGTGACTGTTCTTCCAAAAATGTTGTAATCAGGCAAAAGATCCCAGACTTTCTCACTCCAACAACTGGGCTCTTGTCCAGCTGATGGAAAGCTCTAAATGCCTGCATTTCCAGTCTGGAAGCAGAGAGCCAATGGAGATAGCATGGAGCACAAGGTCCTAGGTACATTCATGCAGGTGCATTCATGGTACTAAAACACGTATCGTCAAGAGTACACATTTTCTACATGCTCAGAGGGGAGATTTCCTGATGATTGTTACTGGGCTGAGGTCTGGGTACACTCAGGGCCAAAACCAGAGAGTTTGAGGTATCTGGGAAAAATTGTTAAACTGAGGTTCTGGGACAGGGAATCTGGTCCAGAAGCCATGATGGCAATTGGAGTCAGGTGGAGTCAGGTAATRTCTAAGAAAACTCAGACATTAATTAGCTTCTGAAAAATTGGAACACTCATGAAGGACACTGAAACAGCACTTTTYTTTATATGTACATGTAAAAGGATCCATTACAGTGGAAACTTTCAGAAGTTTGCCTCATTTTTTACTGAAATTCGCACTTTACTGTAGCATGTTGTCACGGGTTCTTTGGAAGCACAGCATCACATCTCAAAGAGCATACCCTGCAAGGACTCCAGATGCAGGAAAGCTGGTGAAACTTGATTAATTTTTTACCCAGACAACTCCTAGCCACCTCTTCTGCCTTGTGAGTTTTTGAGGGACATTTTTAAATTCCAAAGAAAAGCTGAGCTTTTGCTTTCAAGGAGAGTTGAGAGCCTTTTCACTTTGACAATTAATCCACATTTGTTCCCACACAATCAAAGCATTTAACATCTCAATGAACATGAATCAGTATTAACTTGAGCACAGAATCACCTTTCTCCTTTTGCTGATTTTTCTTTCCARCCATTCCATGGTGGACCGCAAGGAGAGGGATCTCCAAGTCCTTCCCATGCAGCAGTGAAACATATAATTTGCTTACCTTATTAATGTTGGGAGACCTCACTCTGGCCCCTTCTGAGTCACTAAAAGCTTGGTTAATGGCAAACTGGATAGCCAGGCCAGTCATAGTCCCAGTGGAGAGTGGCTCTATCCTCTGGACGGCTTGCAAGAGACCAGCTTTGGTTTGGTAGGTCTTGAGGGAAAACTCGTTCTTGACAGCACTGGCATAATTGATGACACCCACCCGGGTGGAATTGGGGCCCACGTCTAGTCCCTCAATCACCCGGGACATGAACACTTTGACTTTCTCAAACTCATGTGGGCGCACACTGCGAGAGCTGTCAATGACGAACACCAAGTCGGTGGGCTTGGTTCTGCACAGGGTGCCTGGAAAGGATAAAGACAGAGGAGAAAGATAAAGGAAAGCGAAGAGCAAAATGTTCTGGGGTAAAAATGGACTTGTGGTTTCAAGCAGCTGGCTGAGGCTAGAGGACCCACAAGCTCAAATCCTTTCTCTTTCTGTCTCACAGAGACCCAGAGAGGCCACTCTAAGATTGTTAAATGTTTTTTTCACAGAAAACTGTCTGTAAGAAAAACACAGCTATTCACGGATAGTCTGTACCTACAAAGCAATGAACTGATGAGATACCAGCTTTGCACTTGCGGGAACAGGTTCTCCGCTTGTAACCCTGGGCTATTGCTAATGTCTACATGAAACAATTCACTTATGGCAACACAGAAAGAGGAAGAAAGCTGTGAACTGGGGTTTATATATGCCATTCTGTATCAAGCAAAATCTAGAAAGAAATGATCATTTTGGACGTGCAAAAGCAAGCCACATGGATATTAATTAACAAGATTGTGTCTTTGTCATGCATGACCAGAAGCAGGCATGAAACTTAACCATTCAGAATCAATCATGAATCAGACTTCACAGATTCACCTAACAGAATATGACCTGATCTCCCATGTTTTAGCTAGTGGCACTAATAATGAAACACTATAATATAGAAAAGACCAACACTATTTTAGTTGTATGAACTGGTGAGAGAGAATTCAATAGAGAGATGCAGGACTCTGCAATTCCTAGTTAATCTCTACAACTCCATAGTAAGACATGAATATGCATTGTAAAAATAAATGTTATAAACAGAAAACATTAACAATAAAAGAAAATGGCTTTTTTTTTTTAATTTCTCATTTTCATGCAGTTTCCCATCCTAATTTTCAACTGTGGCAAAACATAAAAAGAAGTGATTTTTTTTAATGTTTTTTTAAATGAATTGTCCCATTTCCCCCACCAGATCAATTGCATTCTGTTATTTTTCACTTTTCTATCATTTGACCTGTCTCTGTGGGACTCTGTTAATATTTGGCTTCCACATGGAGGAACGATATAGGTTATATCATAAAGGAGATTTCTGCAGACAGATTTTTAAATGTGCACTTTTTGGCCAACAAATCTGTTCCAAATTATGACATAAATATTATAGCTGGTCCTCAGTGTGAAATCTAATGGAGCTTTCAGTCTTTCAGGCATATCCATGAAGAATATAATCAGGTTAGTTTCCTGAGAGAGGCTAATGCTGAATCTGTTTCTGGCTTTCAGACAAGGTTTCTCTAAATGATGCTGTGTGTAAAAGGGAAGCAGGCAGTAGTTACAGTGTCAGATGCTCAAGTTTCCACTAAAATGCAGTATAACCTTTTCCCAGAGGGGTAACTTTCACTTTGCCACCATAATTCATTGCAATGGAAGGAAAAAACTCAGCTGACAGTCCATCTTATACAGATTTGCAAACTCTTTTAGCAAGGGTTGGTTATTCCCATTTTACAGGTGGGAAATGATGATATAGAGAAAAATTGAGCGGCTTGCAATCATTTCCTTCAATTTAAAGCACAGATTCCCCTTTGCTACTGCAACTAATGAATCAAATTTGTTTTTAGTGATAAATCAAGGAGAAAAATTTAGAACGTTCCCCTAGGAACAGCTGGATCCAATAGAAATGTTGAAGTGTGTTTTCTTTATTTTCATAGAAGCTCTGTGATTTTGCCCTAAGTAACATTTTAAATGCCTTTTGATAAGACTAGAATATATTTAAGGGAAATGAAGAGAAAAAATATATATAAGATGGGAATTGGGATTTCCATCTGCCTATTCACAGCCTCTGTGCAAACATGAGGGCCTGCGGATGGCCCTTGGTTGTCTCTGTCGGTGACATTCAAGCACACTTGCTCTGAGTAACACTTTGACACAGCATAGTCTATYTGAAACTCGAATTAAACCTAAGTAAAACTTTCCTCTATAATGTCCATACTGGAAGTTATTCAGGAATAGCTGAACTTCAGGCACTGCCTTAATACAAACAAACAAACAAAAAACACCAACCAAACAATAAAAAACCCTTTTAGGGCACTGTTGTTGAGTTAATTAAAAGACCAGAAGGCCTGTCTAATAATTCAGAATTAAAAGATATTCAGAAAGAGCAACTGCTCGCGTTAGAGTTGGGTTGGATGAATGGTCCATTTAGTTTCTTTATTCAGTGGTATCTCATGCTTAGTTCTGCTGTAAAGATATCTCTCCTCCAAAATACCAAGGAGAAACTGGCCAGTATATCAGGAAAAACGCCTTCATAAGCTGCAGTTAATGCTGCAGCCACCGTCACATCTGTTTTACAAGTGTCATGATCTGCCCAGAAATAGAAATTATTCATTGTTGCAAGATCTTTCAAGCATCTTTAAAGTTTGCTGTGGCCACCTCCTGTTGAAGTGAGCTTTCTAGGTTGGCCAGAGCCCATTGCAGCATCCTGCCCATGGCAAGGGACAGACATGAGATGCTCAAGCTCTTCTCTTTTATATACGTGACATGCTGACACTAATTACAAATTGGAACTTACAGACTCTGAAACTAAACTGTACAACCTCAAAGAGCAGGCAGCTCATTTCCCATCTCGCTACTTTATATCCCCCTTGAAAAGACCTAAGACCTAAAAGAGCTAATTTTGCTGAAAACGAAGTTAAGTAAAACCTAGGTAAGGCCCAGCCTCAGGAACCTAGCCCAGACTTTCCTACTCAGTGAGGTTAACCAGAGCTTGGGATGTCTGGCCAACTCCCTCCCGGAGCCCTTGGCAAAACCAGCCCTCCGCAGCGTTGAAAAGAGGAAGAGAAGAGGTTTCTGAAGCCATGGGAGAGGTCCTCTCCTGAGAGGGCCACCTCCAGCCAAAACCTGGCACTGGGCTGTGAGCTAGGGCTGACCTGGTGCCACCTTCGGTTGCTGTGCGTCCATACAGAGCTCTCAGTATTACCCTAAAGCACTGAAAGAGGCAGGAGCAAACAGACCTCCAGGTTTTTCTGCCTTGGAAAAATACTTGAGTAAACGTCCTTCCTTTCCCGGCAAATATTGGATGTATCTTTTCCCATTTACCTCTTCATCTTCTCTACTAGCCCTACTCGGGCTGGGAGTTACAGAGCAGACCCACATACTCCCCCACGCTGAGATCGCCACTTACCTCGTGTCTGCGGAGGTGCCCCGTAGACCCCATAGCCCTGCAGGAGCAGCAGCAGAAAGCCAGAGAAAATCCTGTCCATGGCTACGGAGGAGCCGGAGGCTGGATGTGGAGTGGCAAGCGAGAGCCTTGGCCCCCAGGTATTAACCTGCCCTTCCTGGGGGAGGCATGGGGCCGGCCCCCGACACGTGTGGAGCGCCTGGGGGGGCACCAAGGGGCCAGCAAGGACGCTCTGGAGGAAATCTTGCCTGCAGGTGAGGAGGGGGGCAGATGGTTATTGACAGGGAGGGACGTGCAGTCCCGCCGGCCCCGTCCCGCCACAATGGCCTCATTGCTCYGCGAAGGGCATGGGGAGCTATAAAGAGACCAGCAAGGGCCTGGTATGTGGGGAATCTGGGACCGCAACAGTGGGACCAGTGATGCCAGCCTGGAGGAACTGGGCTTGACTTGTCAATCACAGGCTTCAATCTGCATATCCCCAGCTTGGCCCCAGCAAGGAAATGGTCTGCGGAGGTGCCAGGCTCGGTCCTTCCTGCAGCAAAACCCGATGGGGAGAGAGATGGAGTTGCACAAATCGGCGCATTGGGACGTGGGGGGCTTTGCTTTTTGGCTTAACTTGTGGGCAATTAATTTGGCGCAGGGTGAGGCGAGAGGAAGAGGAGAGCGTGGTGAGGCACCAGCCAGCGAGCAGGAGACGGGAGCAAATTTCTTCCTGCGGGAAACAGTTGCTTCTGTGTGAGCCCCTGGCCCTGTTGCGGGAGTGCAGGGAGAGGGATAGAGAAAGGGAGGGAGAGACTGAGAAAGAGCTCAGTCACCTCAACCAGATAAATAGACGAGAAAAGGAGAAAAGGCAGCCGGCTTGTAAGCTGGATTTATGTTTTGCAGTGGTGCACTCAGGTCTGTGCACACAAGGGACACGCAGCTCCTGCCACAGAAAGCCAGTAATCTAAACCAACAAATAAGAGTAATGCTGCTGCAAGCGAACAGAAAAAACAATGTCTCCTTTACAGAGGAGCAGCAGGGAGATTTTGGTACTGGGGTAAGATGGATTTCATGAGAGTTTCATCACAAAGCAGTGCATCTATTTCTTTATTTTTCCATTTTTTTATATATATATATATATATATTTAACTACTGTAATGCTACACTGTTGATGGTTGATTAAAGCCTCCCTCTGGGACCGATTAGTCTTTGCTCACCTCTCTAGCCATGCATCCTTGGAGCGCTCCCCTATTTTTTCTGCACCGTGTTGCTGCATTTCCATGGCAAACTACCTCTAATTCAAAGGCCACTTCCTCCTTCTTTCCTCTGAGTCACACTGTGCTCCAAAAGAGCTTCAATGGGGACAGAAATCTCCTTTAGAAGAAGGCTCTTTGATCAGGGGAAAAACAGGACCGTTTCTTAGTGAAGTTGTCAGGCTCTTTGTAACAATTTTGACATTAAACATGTTTATTAAGCTGTTCAAAGACAGATATGTTCCCATGCAAAATCAGCATGGATTTGTCCGTGAATTATCCTGTCTCTTCCCAGGTGCACACAGACACCATCGCAGACTCTCCACCATTTCCAGAGCTAGCTGGGAATTTTTAATCAGAAGAAGCAAATACTTGCCCAGAGTTTTGTTTTTCTCTCATTTCACGTTTCTGTCACCGAGCCTCAGATCCACTTTCCCTTTTCCCAACTTGGTATCATCTTAATTCTTTTACTTCTTCCTTCAGAGCCACCTGAGGCTAAAAGAGCTACTGTGAAGGATGTGAAAATCGCAGATTCAGGACAGAAAAGAGAAGCAGACATTTGTAGGTGCATACACACACACACGGAGCCGTATACAAAAGCTCTATGTATACGTGAGCATGCCTCTGAAGGTAGGTATAAATGTATATACATAGGGACATATATGCATATATACATAAATGAATACTTTTGCACATGTATATTTAACATTTATGTAGACAATTATGCAGACACATAACTCTCCTCCATGCATGCTTTTCATGAACATGTTTGCATATATGTGAACTATTTAAGTACACACAGGTACATGTGTTCTCCTTATATGTAGCATAGACACACAAATACACTTGCAATTATTAGGGAACAAAGTGAAATAAAAGCCTAAAATCATGGAGATTTTGCCTCCAGCTCTGTCTGCAATGGGGTTCTCCTGTTACTTTGCCATGCATACAAGGACCTATTGGTGCAGACAGTACTTGCTTGCCCTGAATAGGGATCATTCAGAGCCCTCTGTAAATGAAGTCTCTATGGCTGTTCTTGCTGAGGAAAATATAAAGTTTCTCTGTGTCATTTTGCTACTAATTAGCAAAGAAAGATAAATACATTTCAGGTGAATATTTTCGCTAGCGGAGGTTGGGGCACACAAGAAACATTAAAGCTTTGAAAATAAGGCGAGAGGCAAAGGTGTGCTGGATACTATACATCTGCATTTATACCTCTGTAAAAGCAGTGTTTATTTTTCAAATATGAAACATAATTTTTCCCCAGGCCTCAGAAAATGAAAACACTGGATTCAATATTTCGAGAGGAAAATATGCATTTATGGCTCTTCGCAAGYCCACTCACAACATAAACAGACAAACCATTAATGGCTCATACTGGTCCCAGAGTGGCCCTGCCATTCTGCAGAGCCACTATTGTGGGTCCCCATGTTCCTGAGCAAGGAAGAGCTGTCTCTCCCTCCAACACATCAACACACGTCCCTTTACTAAAGAAGTGCTTGTTTTAAATATCGAATCCATTCATTCCTCCTACTGCTGGGGGTTCAGCAAAAGATCCCATCTAGTTCCCACTGAAGTCAAATGCTTCAAACTGGTGGATATAGGTTTTCTGGCCTGGATTTGTGCCCTGGCTTGTGTTTCTCTGCTTCTTTTTCAGACTTTGGCTTTCTCTGTCTCGTTTTCAGCAGGGAGGTGGGCAACTGATAGTGAGAAACCTCATGAAGTTCAACAAGGGCAAGTTGRAGAGAGGGACCAGGGCGTCATGGTGGACAACAAGTTGACCATGAGCCAGCAGTGTGCCCTTGTGGCCAAGAAGGCCAGTGGGATCCTGGGGTGCATTAGGAAGAGTGTCTCCAGCAGGTCAAGAGAGGTGATCATTCCTSGGCACAKGGGAAGGCTTGTGCAGGGGGAATGGCAGGAGACTGTGCACGCCCTGTCTGTGAATGTATCAGAGGCGCTTCCTCCTGCTGGAGACATTCAGAGTAAGAGTTGCTTCCCGCTCTTTGTGCATTCCTGCAGGGAAAGGCAGTAACCCCTCCGCAGGGACACCTGCGAGGGAGGAGATCCCTGTGCTCCTTGGCCAGGCCGTGCCATTTGCAGGCTTCTGGCCTCCAGGAGCACCAGCAGCTCCAGCCCTTCCTTGGCAGCGCTGGGTGCGTGAGGAGGCCTCCTTCCTGCTTGCCCGGCGGGCCATGGGCAGAGCGGGAGGAGGGCAGCTCCCTGCAGGAGGCAGTGCCGCCTCACTGTGTGTGTGTGTGACAAGGTGTGGGCTCACAGTGGGGCCCTCGCGCACCACAGGCACCAGTGCCCTGTTGCCACGGTGCCCCTGGCCCCGGCGCGCACTTCACTGCGAGGCCTGCACGATCCCGCTCRCTAGCTGCTGCTCTCGGCGCTGCTTTCCTCCTCCTCCTCAGGAGCTGCTTTCCCGAGAGCTGGGGAAGGCAAAGGGAGGCAGTGGGCTAGCAGGGGAACGGCCGTTTGGTGAAGTGCAGAAGGTGAGAGGCGCTGGAGAGGACCAAGTTCCCTTTGGGCCTTCTTCAGCCCCTCTTCACCTGGAGGGAAAGTGTGGAGAGATGGAAGGCATGGAGCCTGACACTTTCCCAATGCTCTGCRATCTCACCACCGATGGTAAGGCTTTTGGCAGCCCTTTGCTGTGGGTATTTGGAGAGTGGAGTGAGTGTAAGAMCTGCTATGATGACGCTGGCGCATGTGGGGAGGTCTGGGCAGGACTGGGAGCCTCAGAGCGAGTGCGGAGAGATGCTGTCCCTGCCTGGCTTGAGAGTCCGGATGGCAGCCTGCTCTGCGCGTTCTGCTGCCTTGCAGGAGGTCCCGGACAGCCCGAGCTCCCTGCTGGGAGAAGGACTGGAGCTGTCCCGTCGGGAGTGCCCAGTGTGCAYGAGTAGGGGTGAAATGTGGGCAAACTGGCCGCTGCCAGGACAAAGCTGGAYRTTTGCTGGGCCTCTGAGAGCCCTGTGGCTATTGCTGCATGGGGTGCGGGGCTGGAAGCCCATGGGCCAGTTTCCTAGGCCTGGCTCATGCTGRCTGGCTGCCCGCGTGGAAAGCTGCCCCACAGGGCAAGGCGTCTCCTTGCCAGAAGGCTGGATGTGTTGCAGCTCTGGACGGACTCTAGGGAGCCTGCCTGAAAGGCTGACTCGAGGCTCAGGAGCCCTTGTCTCCTGTGCTTCTGCCATTTGCAAGGGCACGGCAGGCTGCGAGGCTGCCTGATGGCACTTGCCTCGCTTGACTCCTGGCTTGGGAGAGACCAGGACCATTGTGAGCTTGTGGACTTAGAGTGCATCCATCTCTCGTTTGCTTTGCAGATATCGTTGCTATCTGGGGTGGTGTGTCGAATTACATTTCCCGAGAACTTATTCTGGACAAGGTAYGCGCTTTGTGCCCTCCAATTGTGATGCTATGGGTACAGCTGAGAGCCCTGTGTCCAGGGTCTGCCCCTGTTGCTAGATGCCCCGAGAAGCTCCAAGGGAGCCTCTTGGCACCCCTGGAGTGGGCAAGGCACCAAACATCATGGCCACAGGCAACAAATCTCTTTTCTCCCTGCCCTTCTCTTCTGTCCTCAGGCGGTACGAATGGAAATTGGGACATTCTACCTGCTTAACCAGGACATCTACATGAAAGACCGTGACCCTCTGACTGTTCGGCAGCCTGTCTTTGT
>NW_020455566.1:5118449-5119277 GCF_003342845.1 Nothoprocta perdicaria
TGTGAAGGAAAGGTGCTGATGTGTCTCCGTCACTTTGCAGACTCCGTGGACAGTGGATTCAGTAATACGAAGAAGCGAAGCCTCTGTATTTCAGATGCGGTCTGCTGGTGTCTTTGTGTTTCCAAAGTGAGTATGTTGCCTTCTGTGGCCCGTGGTTGCCCCAGCTTCTATCTTCTCGGCTCCACAATGGTAGCAGTGCATGCAAGCCATAATAAGTGGCTGCTTGTGACAGTGACAGGAACCAAGTGTCAAGAGGGCTAACGGAAGAAGGGCTTGTTCTCCACAGTATTTAGGAACCACACGGGAGTGTTGGGTTAAAGCCCAAGAAAGCACACTCTAGTCTTAGCATCTGCTTTCTTACAGTAAGGCCCCAAAGGGCCTGCGCTTYGAAGCAAGGATGTTTCCACTTCTCCCAGAATGGGAGTTCTTTACTGTGCAAGTCAGGTTCTGAATCAAGCTCCCCAAGATTTTGCCCCGTCTGCTTCAGAACCCTGTGGACTTCCCCAGAGAAGTGAAATACCCTGGGATGAAGCTCATGCTCTCCACTTGTTGCAGGCTTGAGCTTGAGCTACCCGCAAAGAGAAGAGGCACAAAGCTGTCYGCGGTGTCGGTGAAGCCTAGAGCAGAAAAGGCAGTGTCAGAGGGGCCTGAAGGTCACAATAAGAAAGCAGGTAATGGAAAAGCAGACCCCCAAGTGAGCTTAGGAGACGTGCACCTGGGCCTTCTTGCTATGGGATTTGAGAYCCCTTGTAAACGCAGTGCACGGGTTAGGAGATTACGCACCTGTGGCACCAAAGATTTGTCACCTATCGGGACAAATCTAAGAAA
>NW_020455566.1:5120648-5122146 GCF_003342845.1 Nothoprocta perdicaria
TCTCCTCTGAGGATCATCTCTCTCTCTCCTCCTTCATGGCAGCGGCGCAGCCAAGCTTGTGCCAAGACCTCCCCCAGCGAGAGCGCTCAGCTCAGAGGGAAGACCAAGCCCAAAGAAGAGCGGGCAAGAAGAGGCTGCTGATGACAAGAGCAGCAAAGGTAATGTAAGAGCCCCTTCTCAGAGGTGTGCTCCCCTTGCTAGGGAATTGTAGGCAAGGCACAAAGGTGACGCATTGACCAGTAGAGCTAATGGTCTCTCTCCCATGCCCCATTTCAGGGASTCCTCTTGGGAAGAGCCTGTTTCCCCAAGAGAGCCAGTCTTCCCAAAGCCTGGAAGGAGTCCCAGYGGCTGCAGAAGGAGCAGGGAAGAGCAAGCCTCCTGTGAGGTGAGAGCCAGGCAGAAGGCCAATGGTGAATCATGTGTTGTGGCACTTGTGGGAGGGAGAGGTGTTTCCTGAGCACATAGTCCTAGGGAATGAAGAAAGGTGGATACCGCCAACGTCTGTGCCCGGGGCCTCGGTCCTGCACAGCAAGAGGCAGCGAGCGGCTTTCTGTGAAATTCTCCTCTCAGGCTCATTTTTTCTTTCTCTTCCTCCTGTTTTCAGAGGCACCTTCAAAGCCCTTCCAAGACCTCCTCCAAGGAGAGTTGCCAGGGCACCTGTAAGGCCCAGCCCGAAGAAGAGCGGGCAAGAAGAGGATGCTGAGGGCAGCACAAACCAAGGTAATGTAAGAGCCCAGAGGCCTAGGCTTTGTTCCTCTTGGTAGGAACTTGTAGCCAAGGCACTAAGGCCACGTTTGGAGCTTTCTCTTATGGCCGCTTTCAGGAGGTTCTCTTGAGAAGCAGCAGCTTCCCCAGCAGAGGCACTCCTCAGGGAGCCTCAGTGGTGTGGGAGCACCAGCAGAAGGAGAAGGGAAGAACAAGTCTCCGGTGAGGTGAGTACCTGGGAGAAGGCCTTTGGCCTAAGCCTGTGTGCTGGTGCTTGTGGCAGGGGGACATGTTTCCTGCACACATTGTCCTTCTGATTTCAGAAGGTGGTTTACCCCCTTCCACCATGTCCTATGCTGTCTTGCTGTGGGACAAGCATGTATCTGCAAAGAGTGAGAGTCTCCTCTGAGGCTGCTTTTTCTCTTCTTGATTCCAGGTCCAAATGCAAGCTCTTCCCAAGACCTCCAGCAGCAGCAGCAGCAGTGGCCYRTGCTCCTGTAACGGCCAGGCCTRTAAGGAAGGWSGAAGTAGAGGCTGGTAAGGACCATTGCAGCCAAGGGAATAGAGCACATAACCGTAATTTTTGGTCTTCTTTTCAGAGTATTCTAGCCAGGGCAGAAATTGTACAGCATGGCTGATGCTCTCTCTCCTGTGTCCTTTCAGGGAATCTTGCTGSGAAGAGCCTCTTGTCCCYGCAGAGCCGTTCTTCCCAGAGCCTGGGGGGGCACACAGTGACGGCACCAGGGAGGCAGCAGAGCAAATCTCCCTGGAGGTGAGAGCCTTGGAGAAGGCA
>NW_020455566.1:5123322-5127775 GCF_003342845.1 Nothoprocta perdicaria
AAAAGAGGCTCTAAATCTGCCCTCCTCCGCGGTGCAGCTGCACAAGGTAGGAAGGCGCCAGATGAAGGGAGCACTGCCAGGTCCCTAGGGGACAGGCACAGAGGGCCTTGGCAGAGGAGGAAGCACTGCAGGACTGTCTTCAACCACCCAATAGGCACTTTCTCCTTATCTGTCCTTTCAGGGAGTCCAGCAAAGTGCCTCCTTAGCCTGAGGAGGCTTCGTGCTCAAAAGCGAGCACGYGTGCAYGTGTTGCCCACCATYGAGGAGGAAGGACRGGAGGTGRYCCACAGAGCAGTGCCTTCTGCCAGGTGAGAGCCCCAGAGAAGCTGTTTTGGGCCATTCTGTGCTTTTGTATYGTGTGAGGAGAGGTTTCYCCYGCACTCAAAGTCCATGTGACCTCAGGAAGGGCTTGAGTGCCTGTCCTGATTGCTGGATCTACAAACACCTCGTGACAAGAGAGGGAGTGAAAAGGCTCACTCACTATCTTTTTGACAGGGAAGTGATCTGTGTAATAAATTACTCCTATTATTCTCCTGTCTGTTTTAAAGGGGGCCCAGGCCTCAGCTCGCTGCACTGTATGTGGAGAGTGTTGGGGCACACTTGATTGTTACATCTCTGGCTTTCGCCTTCCTCTTYTGGCTTTTCATGCTCAGGAAAATACTCCTGCAGAAGCAGCTTGTGCTGCAGAGGCAGGCGTGCAGCCCGTGAGCGCAAGGAGGACAATGAACACATCCCACGCTCACACGCACCCCTCCCCTTGTGTCCTTTCAGATTGGCTCCGTSTTCCAGCAAGTCCTGCAGGCAGACAAGACCTGCAGCCCAATGCCAGGCAGCCAAGCCTGGTTGTGAAGGATGTCCAACAACAGGACAGGTATGTTCCTTAAAATGGACTGCTCGGATTCTGGGGTCAGCCTGCAGACAGCTCTGTGAAGCCCCTAGAACGGCTGCTGAGGAGTGAGCCCTTGCTAGGAGGCCACTGCAACATGTAGTAGCTTCTTTGATTCTGGCTTTCAAAGATGCCTTTGGCTGCCTAAATTTGCAGAACATTTTTCAAGTACAGAAAGTCAGAAAACCCTTTAGAACACTTTCTTTGGGCATTTCCGTGCTTAGAGAGCAAAACAGTGCTGACAGAAAGGCACAAAAAGAAGGCGCAGGAAAGAGAAGAAGCCCTAGCTGCCCCTCAGAASAGAAAACAAAAGCAAACCAACCGGACAGCTGAGACTCCTAYTCTATGGTTTTGCCTTTCTGTGTCCCTGCAGGAAATGTGCTCSCACTGCCTGCAGGAGGAGAAGAGGATCTTCTGGGCTTCTCTTGCGGAAGATATACGAAACAAAGAAAGAGAAGAGAGAAGGAGACATCAAGGAAGGCAGAGAGCAATATAAAATGGAAGTCATCTTCCAAGAAAGAGCATGTTGTCCTCTGTCCTTTTCCATTCAAGTGTTTCCTGCTTGTCAGAGGGAGGAGTTAGTCAGCTTTGCAACTGAAGGGCCTTGCTGTTACCTGATGCACACTGGCATGGGCAGCCCATGGCAAGAAGCGGTTCTGAGGTGCCCAGGGTATCTGGGGTCTCTGCGAGAGAACCTGAGCTATGGGAGGAATGTGGCCTCAGGAGTGAGGAGCGTGAGGTGCGTTAGGCCATGCTCAAGAGAAAGCTTTGCCTCTCCCACAGCCTCYCTTCCCTGTGCAGTATTGACCGGAGAGCAGGATCACAGGAGGGAGAGAGGAGAAGGCTCAAAGCAGCYGAGAAAAAARGAGTGGAGAAAAGGCCTTTCTACAAGGCTCTGTGTGATCCCCCACTCTTTCCTAGTAGGCACTAGGAAACACATAATGCAAGGAGAGGGCTACCTAAATGTGTGAAGGAAGAAGAGAGTCCCCAGAGACATCCAAATCCGCTTGTCTTTCTTTCCTGCCATGTGGAATTGTTGCCCAAAGAGCAGATTCATTGTGCAGTGTGTGCAGAGCCAATAGTCWYCTACTCAGGAGAGACCTTGGCTCCTTTATTTTAGAGTAGTTCAAGCCTGGCTGTTTGGTGTTTGCCCACAAAATGGAGCACACGCACCCAACATCCCAAGCCACATGGACACACTGAGCAGTTATGCCAAGAACATGGCCATGACCCTCATCTGTTAGTAACTCCCAGACAGCTACAATATTGTTTGCTCATCATGTCCCTCTTGGACATGCTTGACAGAAGGCTCTTCACCTGGGCGCGGGTCTTCTTCATGTGTGGACATGTTTCTTAGGGTTGGAATGAAGGCAGTTCCCTTAAGGATACATGGAGCTTGGTTTTCCTGCCACGTTTGCACTAGGTAAAGAATGTATGCAACAAGGCATCCTTACAGCCCAGAAGTGTCAGGATGTCCTTGCTTAAAGAATACTAATTGTCTCTTTTACCAAGAAGTTTCCACCCGTGCTCTCCTTCTGAGATACAGGGTCATGTGTTCTACTTAGGTTAAAACAAGGTGAGTCATCTGCATCCTGCAGCAAAAAGAACAGGTAGCTTTTGTCCTAGCCCTTCATGCATAGTGTGGGAGATGTGCTTATGCTCACAGCGATCTCACAAAGAGTGGCTGCCAGTTTAGGAAGTAAGTCAGRTTTCCATCCAAGGGGGACAGCCTGATTTAGGTCTTCTCTGTGGTAATGGCAGCTGGATTTTGCAGTGCTGAGGTCCCACCCCTCCTGGGAAAGCTTCAGGCTCAAATCCTTCCCTCAAATGCCCGTACACCAGTGCGAGGTGGGAAGAGTCGCTCTTTATGTGAAAGAGGAACTGGAATGCCTGGAGCTCCACCTGGGAGTGGATGATGAGTGAGTTGAGAGCTTGTGGGTAAGGTTTAAAGGATAGGCTAGTAGGAGACACAGTGGTGCATGTATGCTGCAGGCCACCTGGTCAGGATGATGAGGTCGATGAGGTCTTCTACAGACAGTTGGAAGTTGCCTTGTGGTCACAGGCCCTGGTTCTCATGGGAGACTTCAACTCCCTTGACAGGAGCTGGAAAGGGAGCCCAGCGAGGCACAAACAGTCCTGGAGGTTTCTGCAGGGCGTTGATGCTAACTTTTTGACGTAGGTTGTGGAGGAGCCAGCGAGGAGAGGTGGGCTACTGGACCTCATACTGACAAGTAGAGAAGGACTTGTTGGAGATGTGAAGGTAGYGGGTAGCCTTGGCTGCAGTGATCATGAGTTGGTAGAGTTCAGAATGCAAAGAAGAGGAAGCAGGGCTGTAAGTGGCCTTGTAAGCATGGAGTTAATCATGCTGACTAACTAGAGTGCTGACTTTGGCCTCTTGAGGGACCTCCTTGGAAGAATCCCATGGGCTAGGACTCCAGAAGGAAGGGAGGCCCAAGAGAGCTGGTTAGTTTTCAAGCAACACTTCTTCCACGCTCAGCAACGATGCATTCCTATGAGTAAAAWGTCAGGCAGGGAGCCAGGAGACCTGTGCGGATGAGCAGGGAGCTCCTGGCAAAAACCAAAGCAGAAGAAAGCAGTATAAAGAATGTGGAAGAAAGGACAGGYCCCTTGGGAAAAATAGAGGAATGCTGTCAGGGAATGCAGGGACGCGACAAGGAAAGCTAAGGCACGCTTGGAACGAAATCTGGCAAGGCATGTTAGAAATAGTAAGAGGAGCTTCTTCAAATATATCAATGGCAAAAGGAAGATGAGGGAGAACGTGGGTCCGCTGGTGAACGGGGTGGGTGCCCTGGTTATGAAAAACACAGAGAAAGCTGAGTTGCTGAATGCCTATTTTTTACTTCACCTTGTGTTTACCAAGGGCAGCCCTCTGGAATCCCAGACCCTAAGGACTACAGAAGAGGCCAGGAGAGAGGAAGACTTGTCCCGGGTAGAGGAAGATTAGGTCAAAGAGCAATTAGGGAAACTTGATTCCCACAAATCCATGGGTCCTGATGGGATGCAGCCCAGAATGCTGTGTGAGCTGGCACCAGAAAAYTCAGATTTTTGTTAAAATACTCAGCATTTTTTTGCCTTTTTGCAGTTTTCCTCGATGTTCTTGTGTGAGTGTTTCTGAGCTAGATTCACAGCCACCATTTTTCAAATACTTGGGGAAATCGTAATGTAAACTGTCATTTAGTCAAAGCTCCAATTCTCCTGTTTTATTCCCCCGATGTTTCTATTGAACTGCCAGTTACTAGGAGGGAGGGAGTCCCTCTCAGCCTGCATCTATATCGACAAGGATATTTACTGAAGCATCACTTTATTGCAGAAGTGATATTTACAGCAGTGGGATCAGCGTAAGGCAAAACACATGATGTAAAGGGTGAAAGACAGCGGAGAAATGAATTGCTTTAAATACAACCCTTTTGACAAATTGAGATCAAAAGAACTACTGTTTATCCTTKAAGCTGCAAATGGCTGGCAAATATCCTCGTGCTCTTATGCTGTAAATAGTAAATGCTGTTTATGGCTAGTCAATGTTTATGTATTTTATAGGTCACATTT
>NW_020455566.1:5127845-5141301 GCF_003342845.1 Nothoprocta perdicaria
TCCCCTCACAGGAGCTAAGAATGGAGTTGTCTCCCAGGCACTATATGTGGCTCTCCTGCTGACCACCTGCAAAAGTTTGGGTTACTTGTGCTCTCCCTCCATGTCTTGACTTCTCTACCTGTGTAGTGACACCGGCAACACTGGCCTGGCCCAGAAGTCTCTAAGCTTAGTTCTGTCCTATTAAATTGAACAGTATCAGAGAGGGTCAGTCTTCAGCACAGCTATGGAAATATCTCACCAACGCTCACATTAACAGGGGTTAGAGGATGGCAGGATGATTATATTCACACTTGCTTTAATGAAACAGCAATATAAGGTTTATCATTTATTTGTGGGTGCCATTCAAGTCAGCAGGAATCAAGGCAGCCAGAACACCCAGAAGGGCAGCAGTGTCCACCTTCAGTGAAGGACTATGCGCAGTGAAGGTCTTTGGAGAAACACCACATGTCCACTACGCAGGATTCCCTCAGCTGCTCCAGTGAGCCAGCCAGCAAAAGGGCTTGCATCAGTTTGAGGAAATGCCAGGGAATGCTGCCAAGCTGCTGCCTTTGCCCTCTTCAAGATCTATTTATACTCCCTTTTGGGCATCAGAATGTCCTTGGGGTAAAGGAGACCTTTCTATCACAGTGGACACCATGACTTGATCTGCCTGGTTTTGAGCACTACTTTCTCTATTGCACTACATGCTATTTTTTGCCAAGTTGTTAGGAGCTCCACCATGTTTCTGGATACCATTTCTTTTCTAAGTCCTTTAGAAATCAGCACAAGAAAAATGTTTCCATTCCTCCCCAAGCTTTACTGATGTATTATTCTCTGCTAGCTTTGGCATTTATCCTCAGGAATGATTTGTAGACTCAGAACCTTTACTGAGCTTCCAGCAGATAATGTTGAAGACTATCTTGCAGAATTGTGTGGCCTGGTTTGCTGGAGCAGTCCATGCTAGTTACTTTCACCAAGATACAAAATCAGAGAATCCAGCTAAGTCCTGGGGCATTTCTACCTCCATGAGATGCTGCTGCTTTTAAACTCTCTGCTTCCCTCTGTTGAGATAATATAGCTGTGTCCTATCTATGCTGAGATCATCAGCTTAACCCCTGATCTGCATCAAAGAATTCCTGCTCATTTCTTTTGTGAGATGGAAACAAACGTGAATGTGGAGCTATGCTAAACATCTCTGTGTGAATTGGTTCCCTAGTGGAGAAATTCACATCAGTAAATCAGTTTAGAGAAGGAAAAAGAATAACAGCAGCATGTTAAAAAGGTCCTTTTATCAGTCTCAAAACTAGCATTGATAGCCCCATCGTTTGGCTCATTACCAGGCTTGTGACAGCTCATATTTGGTTTTTGTTGGCTAGATCATCTAACATTTCAGAAAACCAAAACCATTTCCCGTCTAGGATTCATCCCCTGGCCTGGCTGGAAACTTACAATAAATCTATACATTTTATCAGATTTTTTTTTTAGCCAAGTTTTCATGAGGAACTATTCTGAACCCTGGAGAGAAAATATAGAGTTGCTAAGCCCTGMAACACATCACTTTCACTTAGAATATCAGGTGTATTACCCAAAGGCTTGAATCCTCATAGACATAGCAACAAAACCATCTCTGTGAGAGATATGTTTCATGTATTTTAACAGCTTTAGTTGTATTATCAAAGTCAATTAAACCAAAAGAGTTAGGGAATGTTTAACCCTGTTGCACTAAGTAAATAGCCAGGAGCATTATTAATGAGAATTAAATGAGAGTCAGAATTTGAACTATTTAAAGACATACACAACCATTAAAAATCAAATTTAGTTGGATTATACAGAGGTTCTCTCTTCCTATAGCTTAGAAACCAAACATGAATTACCAGCATTTCCTTTAGTGAGATCTTTGGCAGACCTGCTTACAGGCTCTCTGTCAATCCTGGCTGGAGCAAGGTAGTCTAACCATCTTCATCTGGCTAGAGGTGAAGCTGTCCCAGAGCTGTGGTCATCACACTCCATCTCAGCACCTACAGACTCCAGGGAGGAGTCTTGAGGAGGAGACTGTGATCTCAAGAACTTCCCTAAACTCACAAGGTGAAGTAGGTTTGTCCCATGCAGCTTTGTCCCTCAGAGAGAATCAGCCAGGCCCCGTCTCACGTTGGGCTTGGAGCCATCTCACATATGGCTTTGAGGGCTACAATCCAGAGGAGGAAGTAGCAGATGCTCATTGGTTCTGCAGTTACCAGACTTAGGATCAGGAAGAGATGGTTTTCTGCTTGTTTGTTCTCTAGCTTGGAGAATTGTTGAGGATTTTGTTCTTTTTCAAGTGATTTAAACTATTTTAGGACATTAGGAAGCTTTTAATATATGATATGATGATATATTGATATATGATGAAGATGCTTCTTTGGTACATTCTTCCTGACTTTCTGCATGTCTCCAAAGATGGAGTGATGAAGCCCAGAGTAATCATTTGTAGCATGAAACTAGCTCAAAAGCATATAGTCAAAATCAGCACCTTCATCATCATACACCTAAACACACATCCAGAATAGGGAACAGCACTAATGGTTCTTATTTTACATTTACCAAGGTCTTTACTTGAATTTCTTCTGTACCTGAGCAGAACAAGGAGCCTGGGCTGTGTCTCACTTGTGGGTGATGCTGGATTATTTACTATTGAGTCGATTATACTTTCATACTGAGTGATTTTAACAATCAGCAAGTCTTCACATTCCCCAAATAGATGTCAAATTTCACCCCTCTCTCAGTTATCATCAACAACATCAGCATCTACAGCATCAGTAGCATCTATAGAGACTAACCTGTGCAATCAGACTCAGTTTTGAGCTTGTCACATAAGGCATGCCTGTGGCAGGATTTTTATTGCTGGTGACAGTGAGCAAGAGGAAGGAACAAGCTAGATTCTTTGATGAAACTGAAGGGTTGGCTGTTAGAAATAGCATCTCTTTGCAAATAGGACATATGGTTTGATTCCTGTGAGATACTGTGAGCCTAAACCTCTGAACATCCTTTTTTAACTAATTGCTTCAAACAAACTAACTATTGCTTCATTTCAACAACAAGGATAGTTGTAATCAAGGATATCACCATTCAAAAATCAAACAGCAGAGAATTGAAGACATTAGCTTTTTTTTAATGGAAATTCATCTTTCAAGTCACACACTAAAAGAAAAAAAAGGCAAACAGATATAAAATAGCAGAACAATACTGTGACAATTCCAGGACATTATATATTTCAGAGCACACACCATTAATCATTATCATAAGCAGACAGGTTGAGAGCTTCATAGTAGTTCATTTGGAATCTTCAGCCTTTTGCTGATCTTCTTCCCTTAGGTCTTCCTTAGATGTTACTGGTTAACATGGCATACTTCTGAGTTAGGCTATCTCAGCAAAAACGTTTCTGCTTGTTCTTCCCCCTCCCCATTCCACTTACTAATGTTGATGCTCCCTTCAGCTCAGCTGCTGACTTAAAAGATATAAAACAGATGAGAATCCATGTCCTGCTGGGAAAAAGTAAGCCTGACAAGAAATTCAGGGCAATGCCTTTATTTTCACATTAGCCAGATGTCAGGGGCCGGTGATGGGAACTTTTGTTGCTGCGTACCCAGTGTATTAAAAGAGCCCTGTAGCTCAGTTACTGGTACCAGCTCAGGTCAAATAGTGCAGAACAAGACCCCAGCTCCAGCAGTTTACCATCACTCTTTAGAGGCTCCTACAAGTGGGTTGGATTGTAATAGGCTTGATATTGCTATGAAGCAAGGGCTTCTCAGGGAGGCACCAACAGCGATACAAATTTCTTCCCTGTGAGTGGAGCTTAGATTCCTACATAGGGAGGTGGAGATTCCTTGGAAGGCAACTCTACAGCTTCTTCGTATGATGGCAGCACAGCCTAGAAAGAGAAGACCATTAGACTTGCTCTGGAATCACAAAAAGTGTTTCATTTGGATGAATCCAAATGGATTTGATGGATTTGAATGGATCTGGATTTGATCTTAGGCAAGTTTATCTTCCAAATACAAAACAGAGGAAGAAAACTAACTGCACAGGTTGTAAAACGACAGAGGGCAGGAATCCAGAAGAGTTAGAGACAAGCAGCACTTTATAACCACTTTACTAGTAGTTCCACCCACTTCTCCCAAAGCATTGATGCAATAAGTGGACCAAGGCTCTGTAATGTCCAGCCTTTCAGCCTTGTTGCATAAGCAAAGAGGCGAAGCTCTGCAGGAAGTCATTCCTGAGAGCCATCATGCAGGTTCAGCAGAGGCACACACTGCTGGCAAGACAATACTCATTGTATTTGCCAAGGTTCAGTAAGACAAATACCTTCACTTAGCTTTCCCTATTCTTCCTCTTTACTTCTCACCTGTCTTTACAGTATCTCCTATTTTTTGACAGTCTTAGAAATCCTTGCATTGTCTCAAAGCAGCTGGATGCTACTATTAAAGAGATCGTCAATAGTCTAGGTAAGGACATTGATATTCATGGCTAAGCAAATGGTTAAGATGAAGGGCAGTGCACTCAGCCTCTCAGACATTGATCCAGCAAAAAGTGAAGACTAGCAATTTTAAGCATGGGTAGTACAATTAGGCACGTAGACCAAAGTTCAAGTGAAATTAAAAGCGTATCTCTGGATCAGAGATTAAGACGGATATATCCTCATTTATCTGCTTTGCCTGAAGTCCATGTTTCAGGTTTCTTGATGATTCCTTTGTCTTTGAAAGGTTTTATATCTTTCAAAAATTAAAAAAAAAACTAATTGAAATCTGACCATTAGAACCTGCTGATGTAAAATTGAAGGTTTGAATTATCTCTCAGGCTGCCAAAGAGACAAGATTAAGAACCATCATGCATCTCCCTAGTCCAAACCATGCCTTTTCATTATGGAAAGTAGAACCTTTACTCACCTTCTCAATTGTTTGTGAGTCAACTTTCACCTCCCCTCTCTTGCTGGCTTTAATGTACTTAAAGCAACCGAGGACACATTTGAACATATAGGCCTGAGAAAGAGAGAGAAGTCCACCAATGCAGATCAACAACAGCATTTCCCCTTTTGCCAACAGCTGACCACTGCTCTACTGTCACCCTAGAAGTGAAAGCCTTACAGAACACTAGGTATTGCACGTCATGGCCTCAGATCAGTCTGAACTCTTTGCTAGAAAGCTGTCAACTGCACTTGTTCGGAGCAGTGCAGAGGTGTGAGGAGTCAATTAATAACATTATATACAAAGGACATGCTCAAGATCCCCAAGAGCTCAAGGTCATCAGAAAGGAAAGGGAAACATGTTTTATATCCATATTATTTTTCTGAGCAAGACATAAAGTTCATGTGCTTCAGAATAAAACCCTGGGGCTTCACATCCCAGAAACACCCAGACCTACTGGTGAACAAGGACTGACCTGAAAGGTCAGCTCATTCAAGAAGAGCAACCCTTCCTTGCACCTCTGAGTTGTAAGATAAAATAAAGGGTTTTTTTTTTTTTTTTTTTTTTTTTGAGAAAAATGGTTCAATTGACAGATTGAGGCACAAGAAAATAAGCAAGGTCTGTGAAACATACCACATTAAATAAATATTTTCCCTACTAYGTGCAGTGWGGCAAAGTCRTGTGYCTCTTATTTTTTTTGGCATAAGACTRYACTTTAAAARCAGTWGGCATTTTCAAAAAAACACATGGAGTTATATGCCCCAAGAACAAGATATCTAGCTTAGGACTTGCTGAAGCAAGGAGAACTGTTTCTCTTGACACAAAGCCAAGACAAAGAACAAGGAATGAGCTTTTTGTGTTGAAGGAATCCATCTCACATGGACCTCCAAAGACAAGGAAGTAAATCCAAATGTAGACAACTTTTAAGTAATATTGTAAAAGCCTTCCTCTCCCTAAAACCTGCCCATATAGAGTGCAAATATGCACAACACAGAAACCACCATTTAAACTGAACCAAAACCACTCATCTTCTGAAGAAGCTCCAGTAAATGAAAATAAAGAAGTAAGAATTCTCCTCCCCCTTTTTAAACAACTTTGATTTCAGAGCAGTTTGCTTCAGTGCCAATCCACCATCTACACTGAAATCAATGAAGGAGTTGACTGAAAGAGTTCCCAATGAAGGGAACAAGCATTTGTGCCAGCTCCCCCAGAAATACATTAGGAACTGCCTTCATTTCCCAGAGATGCTTTGTTCCTCTTGATTTCTGCATTCTCATCCACCGTGGTAGTGGAAGAAATGTTCATTTATATGAGAAAAAGGTTTCTATGAGCAAAGAGAGGGAGGAGTGACTCAGTCCTCTGAGCACTGTTGAAGAAATACTTCCTGCTCAGGGGGTTAGCAAGTCCTTGCAGGTCCCACAGAAGAGTCACAGGCAGAGACAGGTAGGAAAGCAGGTATCCTGACTTTTCCATCCGACAGATCCACCTTCTAGCCAGCTGACTTACTCTGTAGAGTGGGATGCACACTATTTGGGGGAAAAAGTTGCCAGCTGGGGGGCAAACAGATGACAGCAGACATACAAAAACAACATATCAATGGAAGGGCAATAAAAGCTTGTGAAGGGCCATGAAGCAAGGCATTTTATGGAAAAAGATCCTGGATTCATCAAGCATATATAGATGCCATCCCTGGTTGTGGAGGAGACAGGGAGGTGGGCCCTAAATGGGCCAAATGGCCTTTTAATTTCTAAAATATTGCATGTTGTCATGTTCCTCATCAAAACTTAATCATTTGTCACTTAATCACAAGTCTCTCATAAAAAATGTTTTGGTTACACATGGGAAAGGAGTGAAGCGATTGTCACTGTGTTCAAAGGATGGAGTTCTTGGTAACTTCTTGTAGCGGAAGAAGGGGAATTTTAAGGACTTTAGTAGACCAAGGAATATTTGTGCGTGTCCAGTCTCCTCACAGACACCAACACAAACAGCCACATTAAGTTAGATAGACTTGTAGCTTGTTCTGGGTAAAATTGCAGCCAAGCACTGTTTGCTATGTCAGTGAGATTTCTGCTGAAGACTCAGAGTGCTACGCCAGTCAGGTGTCAGTGTTATCTCTAGAGCGTATGGCCTGCAGTTCTTGCAAATACTAAAAGATATACTGAAGTGATGTCTGAAGTGCAATCAAATAAGACATTATGCTCGATGATGCCTTGTCTGACCACTCGGAAAGCATGTGGATTTAAAAAAAAATACTTTCCAGCTAATAAGTAGCATTTTTCACTGTGACAGAGTCTACTCAAGTACTTGGAGAGGTCTACTGTTCTTAGCTGGTCTGAAACCCCTCAGTGAAAACCTGTTCTCCAGTCCATTGAAGCTGGAAGAATAGAAGTCTTTTCATGGTGAAGTTTCCTAGGAGGTAAGCAGGATTTAACAGCTCACAGGTTTTAATTAAGTTTTGGGATATCAGTGTGCATAACTCCATTCACATTAGTGCAGGTACGGCAGTTTACCCATGTGGAAGATGTAACCTGCTGCTTAATGATCTTATTTGTTTTGGCATACAACAGCAGAATCCTGTCCTGTATTTGTTTCCAAACTTCTTATCTTTCTAGAAGTGAATGAGTAGGAATTGTCTATAAATATGAGAGAGGCTTTGCTTTTATATCTCACACTTGCAGAAAGACATAAACAACTCAAATATCAAACCTACCTCAGACACTGATGCTATTAAGCACAAGAGAAGGCCAACAAGGCTTTCCAAAAAGCCCTAGCAGGTTAGAGAGTGAAGAACTGATTCCTTCTATTCCCCAGATAAGTAAGCTGTATTACAGCCTTCATGACTCAGCAGACGCTGCAGGCATTTACCTTGAGGAAGAGGACAGCAATGAATGCAATGGTGAAGGTGACCATTATTTTGGCATATTCTTCTTTTGGCAACTTCTGAAGGGTTGGCAAGAAGACCTGTGAAAAGAGGAGAGGGTCTCCATCACAAACTCTTATTCCTCTACAGTGTCACTCAGAGTTGTGGATATCACCACAAGTTTCTCAGCCTGACTTTCCAGAAGATAGGAAAAGCCCACTTTCTTTTTCCTTCTTGAGAAGGGCAGATCTCCAGCTGCTCAGAGGTATTGCTACTGTTTACACTTCTTTGTTAAAAATTTTCAGAAGAATATTCAAATGAGAATCAAGGAAGTATGACTATTTAATAAAGATGAAACTCTGATCTGTTTTCTGTGTACACAGGGAGGCTGTATCCAAATCACTCTGCCCTGCAATTTGCATCCTCAAGACTCTTACAGGAAAAATAGGGTGTACTTTTAAGGAACAATTGCATAAGCAAACTGTCAGTCAAGAACACTGTGTTTTTGGGAACATATGG
The DNA here is from genome assembly GCF_003342845.1 of Nothoprocta perdicaria. Taxonomy (NCBI): domain Eukaryota; kingdom Metazoa; phylum Chordata; class Aves; order Tinamiformes; family Tinamidae; genus Nothoprocta; species Nothoprocta perdicaria. The sequence goes on from NW_020455566.1 coordinate 5,136,144, forward strand.
CAAAATCCTATTTTGTCACCAAACAGGAATTCTGGATATACTGTGAAGAAAGCTTGCTTTGTCATAAGAACTGCTGAAATAAACTTCCAAGTGGTTAACAGCATGACAGAGATCATCTAGGCTTGCTCACTACCTACCGCATTCTCCGAAGACTTGAGGCTGAGATAGGTTGGGACCTCCATGTATGAGCTACACAGAGTGAGGATACTCAGACTGAAATCCAGTAGCTGCAGAGCCAAGAAAGGGATCTTTGAATGTCCCTGCTGCACAGGCGAGAAGAGGAAAATGTTTCCTTTAGGGTTATAAGATTATACGACATCTATAGAGTTGCTCTATTTACACAGGTTCTGTGTTTTATTCTCATTTACAGCCTAATATAAGTCACTTATGCTAGCTGAAACGTTGACTCTGGAGAGCATGGTGGTATTCATAGCTTATCTCCAACCATTTCCAGCATTGGCACACTCAGAACAACTTCCCCAAAGCCCTGAGAAACAACATAAAATTAATAAACAGGAACATTCCAAAATGTGGGAAACCAACTTATGTTGCAGCTATCACTGTTTCTCCTTGGGCACACTCAAATCCACCAAGGCTGTGTCCTGTTTCCAACAATAGGCAGTGTAGGAACTACATAGTCATGAAGAATTGTGACATCAAATAACAACAATTATTAATTTTGCATCAATCTCCATCTCATACTGCCCTTCCCCATATCACCACCATCCCAGAAGGAAGCCGTTACCTACCACGTGGCTTAGAGATGACAAAGAAATGATTGCTGGGACTTGTATGTAGGAGCTGAACATTGTTAGGAGGCTGAGGAGAAAGTCCATGATTTGTAGAGCAAGGAATGGAATCAGGAGACGTTCTCTCCTCTGAAAAAGAGGTAAAAGAGTGCCAGTCATTTCTATTCTAAGCAAAATAATGTGAGTAGGTATCAGTATTTTAAAGGCCATGTAATAAGATACTTTAGGAACATATCCTTTCCTGAAATCTCTGCACCTAATTCCATATACAGTTGCTTCAGAAAGTGAAAGACATCAAAATTCATTTTCATTTTTTCTTCCTCATGGAGTTTTCCTAAGTGGCATTGACACTTCATCACAGAACTGTTGTTTAGCTACCCCAAAAGTTTTGCTACAAGTAAAGATGTGTTCCCAGACCAAAACAGGGCCAATGGAAATCTAATCCCCACTGTTGTAGGAGAGTTATAGTTTAACTCCAGAGTCTGACTTGGAGCATGGGGAATGAGGCAATGCCACAGCATTTCTAAATCATAACATTCCTCAACACAAAAAGTAGTTAGGATTGAAATATCATCCAGATCTGGTAATCTTGGCAGTTAGTAGCTTTGCAGATGATCTAACAATCCACATTTTCCTTTTATAAAAGAATTGAGACATTCGTCTACCATTATGATCATCACATACTTCATACTTCAATGTTTTCACTAATTGTTCTTCTGGTGCCCTCCTCTACTACCTCCAAGTTCAGAGAGGCCCCAGAAAGCTGCTAGATGTTATTTGTGGAGGGCATACCTTCACCACACCAAGGAGGAGGTTGAAGCTGATCACAAACAGCATGATGATCAACAGGAAACTGGTGACGACATCAGCTAAAAGTAAAAGAAATAAGATATTAGGGTGTAACTTTCAGTAATGTGGTAATTAATTCAGGCACACCTCTAGGTGACATTTAAAGCACAATAATCTGTTATAGAAAGAATAGATGGAAGTGGGAAAACCCTGCAGCTGGCAAGTTGGAAATTGCTGCTTTCTCTTTTTACTGCCACTTTTTCATCTCTGTTTGAAGTTTGTTTCTTTAGCAACAGAACACTAGGCTGCACAAGCTGTCTGCTCAGGCAGATGGGAGCCAAAACCTTTATTGCCTGGATCAAAATTCTATCTCGAACTACAGCATGGAGGTAAAATGAAATAGTAGGAAGGAAGAGTGATTTTAGGTAATGATTGATAGGTCTGATTTGGAAATTACTTTGTGTGCTCAAGGATAGATAAGTTAAAAACAGTCAGAACTGAGGAGAAGTCTGGAAGATACTCAATCAGCATGTGCAGGTTTGAACCACCTACCTAGTATGGACTTCAGAATTTCAGGGTGAAACATCTCATCACCAGTCTCTGTAATGTATGATGTGCCTTATTAAAAATAAATCTATGTGTGAGGAGAACAGCATAAGACACTTCTTAGGCTGCTAGATAATCTTTGTTAACTGCTTTGGATCCAGGAAGACGATTTCTATGTGCATAGCTGCCTACAGACCAGTTCTCAGGAGGCAATTTTCTTTCTTCTTAGTGCAGCCTGCCCTGACAAGGTCCACTGAAGCCTTCTTTACACAGGATACACACTTGCGCCTTATAATGGTCTGGCTAGTGTGAAATTTTTTCATAAARTTATTTTGATTCTTGCTGGGAGGAAGCAGATCTCTCTAAAAGCAGAACACTGCTAGGTTCCTTATCCACCTCCACATAATGTCCAGTCTTTCAGMGTGCCTCTTCCAACTCACTCTCACCCTTTCATTCTTTGTGCTTTTTATTTGGCTTAAATAGCAGCTGCCTGTTTGAGGTCTCTAATTTCCAAATGCTAGAAGAAAGGGTTTAAATCCAGTAGAAAAGATTTACTAGTTTTATCTTCTTTAAAGCAGCCAAAAAATTCTCTTAGCCTCAGGAAGATCTGATTGTCTGTTAGCATCCTCTCTACTATKCTTTTATTAAATAAATCCAGTGTCTAACKAYATCTCTTCTAGTACCCCTTTCAGCTCTTCCTCCTACTTTAATAAAGAATTCTAGAAATCTTGCTTTAGCAAGCCTGTTGGATTCACAAAAGATTCCAGCTGCAATGAAAGCCTCCACTGCTCCCCTTTACTCCTTCTCCACTTCTCCCATGAAGATTGCACTCCATCTTCCCCAGCTTTGCCTTTTGCCTATTCTTGGTACCGTGTAACACCCTTGGTTAGGGGGAAAAGGAGCTTATTTCAGAGTTATTGGACACACCATGCTGTYATTAACCAGATAATGCCAACACTGCCATTCACAACAGAAAAATGAGCCAGAGTGGTTCCAATTATGGTTGTCCCAAGCTGAGAGAGAGCAATAGCAGAGAAGGGCAGACCTCCACCCAGGGCTGCATACAGCGTGTGGCAGGACATCAGTGCCCATTAGATGCAGCAGCTGCAACATATGCAAACTGTCAAGCACTATATCCAGTTTCGGCTGAGGTGAGTATGGATTAATGCCAGCAAAAGAAAGGACTCAGAAATATGACCAAAACCAAGAAATGGAGCTACTGAGAAGCTCTGGAGACCTTCTAGGGCTGTAAAGGACTTGCCACCCAGGCTGAGCCTCAGTGGACAATGAAGGCAGGTGGCAGCAGCAAGGTGGGGAATTTTACATCAGTAAAAGATAAAAGATAAAAGGTGTCCAACAAATCCTTAATCTGTATCAGGAAAAAAGGAGCTCTTACAGCACAGAAACAGGAAATGCCTTTTGCTTATAGTTTGAGAAACTAAAAAAAAATCAGAATTTGTTTACCCCAAGGTGATGAAAACTGAAATACAGAAGACGAGGAGGAAGTCATGGAAAACTGCATAGAAAGCAAGAAGCCAAATCCACAAAGCCCAAATCAAAAGAGACAGGAAAGATGCTGCTGCAGAAGAGACTGCTTGCAACTTTGAAGCTCTTGACAGTCGAAGGAAAAACCTAAGCAACAAGGCAGAAAACCAAACTGGCCTCTCACAAATGGGAGGATAGAGACAAGGCCGTGATTCAGTGCACAGAGRATTAAAGAGTCTTGAACCATGAGGTTAGCATGAGGCCAGCATAAAAATGAAGAGGGAAAAAAAAGGCTTAAAAACAACAGAGACAGACATAAAAAGGAGACCCTATCCTGACAGACCTACTCTCATTAAAATCAAAAATACTGCTGTGATGATACTGAGGAAAGCAAAGTTTTGGAGCTAGATTGGTACGTTGTTCTAACAAAAACCTGGGAAAACTGCAGCCAGCATTCTCCAAAGCAATCACCAAGCAAGTCTATACTATGCACTGAACTGAGCTACAGCTGCAGAGGGGGCCATTTAGACCATGACTCATTGAAATAACCTTCAAACCCACCCAGACTGAGCTGCTTCTGAAATAATGCTGTAGGTGAAAGGTGTAAACTATAACATGAAACATTTGCTTGGTGCCTTCTTAGGAAAATTCATCCAAATTTCCATTTCTTACTCATGATTGATGCTTAATCCCTTTTGAAATAGCCTAAGTGAATCTTAGCCATACTTAATAAAACCCAACCGGGCTCATTTGAAAAATGTGAATCCAGCTGTTAGTAGTAACTTCACTCAGACAACAAACACCTCTGTTTTAGTGCTTTTCACTATGTCTGACTGCTCTCCTGGAGACAGTGAGTCTGGCTGTTCAGGAACCTGATGTACTTGTTTCCCTATTGCTCCATGCAGAGGGTTTCACCCCCACACAACCTAGGGGAGTGAGGAAGGACACACTGGATGAGCCGGCAAGTCCTTGCTGCTATAGGTTGTATTTCTTTCTGGGAAATCCTTGCAACATAGGGCGTGAAAGTCTCATTTTCAGCTTTCTGAGCATAGCAGAGAAAGGTTATCTTAGCTTAAAGATTCACACTTGAGTGACTAAGAAGTTCTCTGCATTTGTTGCTTTCAACCAGTTTCATGCAAAATTAGCATTTTGACATGACATACATGACAAAGTAATATTTGGGGTTTGAGAACTACAGGATGTGGGTTGGTACAGCCCACGGAAGTGCCTTTAGCTGTTAGGTATAAGATCCCTACAAGGTGTGGTGGATGATGCAGAGAGTCAAGGGCATGGATGCATGGCATAAAGGGCAATGAGATGGTGACAGCCTTGGGTAAACCACCCAGCTGTGGAGTGTAGTGCGGATCTATGACTTTGCACCATTCTGTGACTCAGTTCATTGTCCAGAGTAGCTCTATGAAAGAACTGTTTTTTTCAGCTCAATATTTTCCTATAAAATAACTAGTGTGAGAAGAGGCCCAAGAGAATGTGTAAGTGATCTACACATGGGGAAAAGAAAGAGAAAGAGAAAATAGAATTGACTGCAAAGAMTATTGCCGAGAGAAAAGCAAGGCTGGAGTAGTAGTTGA
>NW_020455566.1:5141904-5195252 GCF_003342845.1 Nothoprocta perdicaria
CGTTGTCTGTACCACTTCAGGCCACAGGTCTGGGGAGTTTCCATGCAAGTAAAACTAGGAAGCAAGTAGCCACGATGCCAGATAGCCCTGCCACAGCCACCCTAGGACAATTTCCCCCCTGCCAGCCTGTTCACTGCAGACAGCACGTGATGAGGAGATCAAATGCATTGCAGGTCAGGACACAAGGAGTCCAAACACAGAACAGAACATCAGTCAATGCCCACATAGTCACCAGAGCAACTACAGCCTCTCAGGAGCAAAGGACTATTCAAATTTCATGTATTTCYCCTTCAYCACCTTCTCGCCACTTTCGGCACTATATGTTAGAAATTCACTGTCCTGCCCACCATGTTCATCACTTTTTACCTAATTCTCCTTTCTCTGTTATCCTTCCTCGTGGCTAGTATGTCTTTCCTTTCTTCTGCATTTTTAGACTACAGCAAGTTGAGTCACAGAATGGCCTACCAGATCTATACCTCAACTGCCTTTTCCAAAAGCAGCATAGACTGTGCTGTTTTTATTTAAAAAGCAAAAAGTGCTGTTTTAATTTAAAAGTGAGTTAGATGGAACTTAACAACATGAGGAACTGGGGAGGAAGACTGCTGACACATTCCTTAAGGAAGAGAAAAACATGGGCCTGTCACCCACAGGTGTGTCTTATTTTCTAGATAAGCTTTCTGACCACCTTGGTRCTGTGCGAAGAGCTGTTGGCTTCTCTGCCTTAGCTCTGTTCAGGATGTGGGAGGAGCAGAGGAACAACTCTTGCCTTAGTGCCGARCAATTTGAGAGCAGAAACCAATTGAGGGCAAACACGAACCCCCATCTAACAGGAGGTCCAGAACTGGAGGCAGCCCTTCTGCAAGCTACCATGGGCAGGAGACATCAGCAGAATTAATCTCTCATGCAGAGGTGAATAACAAAAGCTGCTTTTTCTGGATTGTACAGCCTCTGCCTGGGAGTTCTCTCAACCTAACACTGCTGCAGGAAGCAGGTTTGTATTTTCCACCAAGACCAACAGCAGCTCTGATCTGTTTAAACCAACTTTTTTTCACAAAAGCAGCCTTTCACTTCAGCAGTTGCTAAAGAGAAGTGACGCAGGCAAGGAGGAACTGGAACTGTTGCGGTTGATGTTTGTGTTCTCAAACTTTGTGTACGGGAAACTGGGTAACAGCAGCAAGCGCAAGAGAGATGAGGTGAAGCTAACTATAAAGCAAGCTGAAGGAATGATATATTTTCTTTTGCCCGTCATTGGTTGCAAGTGYCATACAAGCTCTAGAGAGAGTTCGGGCTGATCGTAGGTATAGTCAGCAATGTTTCCTGCTCTGAGATTGATGTTGCAAAAGGAAACAGAATAAAGAGGCAGGGGAAGAGAAGATCATTGTTACTAGTTCAGAAGTGGGGAACTGAGGCTGGCAGAGCTGTCATGGTGATGTGTCGTAACAGAGATGGGAACTGAACGCAAACTCTCCCACAATCTCTGCATTAGCTGGGAAAGATACAGGAGCAATCTCCAAAATCCCTCATATCACCTTTCTGTGCTACAGGCTGCAAATGCAGTTTCCAGAAGATCCTCCGTAGGAGCCAGATCATATTTCTGGAGTCAGTGCACCAACAAGCATCTCTCTTGTTGCAGGGAGGACTGTGTCCCAGCTAAAGCCTTCTTTCTGAATGCAATTAAAACAATGAAACTCCCATGGAAGCAACGAACCTTGTCAAGACTTGAGGATGAAACTGCAATAATMTGAAGTTTCTTGATAGTCTCCCCAGGGGTGGAAAGGACCTCTTAACTAATTGCACATAGAAACTGTTTTAACTTGCCGGAGAGGTTTTATGTGCACGTTTCTGAAGAGATTTTCCTTCCCTTAGTGCTGCTGTTGGCCAAACCCCTCATGTTTCAGCATGGGAAATACAGGGAGAAATGGCCTTTTCAGGTTGTCATTAAGTGGGAGCCTAAGTAAAACCAATGGTGTAATCCCCACAAAATTGATTTCATTCCTGAACAAGTGAGTGAAAGGAGGGCATCAAATCCCAAATGCTGCTATCCCCAGATAGGTTTAGACCCAGAATAGATCCATGATTATAACTTTAGTATGAAGAACCATCTCTGATGCCTCTCAAATAGGAAAACTGTAGAGCAAAAGAGGTCCTGACTTCCTTGCACTCTCCCTGGCATCTGTTGAAATAAACCACTCAACCTTACAAACTGCAGCCATGTGACATGAGTGCACATCAGATGGAGAACCCAAGCTGGACGATTTTAGGTGGTAGGCAGGTTAAGCTTTCCACTTWAAGGGGGTTTTGTGTACAAAAAAATGAGGCATGGAGCTGCAATGAGATAAAATAGACAATGTGCTCTGAGCTTCACTCCTGGTACAAGAGCACAGGAGACCCCTCCACCACCTGAGTCTGGATTTGACTCCCTGCTGCCCAGTATATGACAATGAAAAGAGAAAATAGATATGCAAAGTGATCAAATGTCCACAGCTGGCTGCTCGCCTCAAGCTGAGAAGAAAGTGGAGGAAGTCTGATATGGTGTCTATTGTAACCTCATGAGGGCTCGTAAGTTATTCTCACTTGATATTTGCCTTTCAGCTCTAGAAGAAATGAAAAGGTTCCCATTTCAGACCGACTGAAGTTGTCAGAGAAGCATCCAGTTCCCTCGCAAAGTGCTGTGTCATTAAACGTGAGAGAAAAGATTAAAATAGGAAATTCTATCTCCTGACACTCTTGGCATTAGGCAGTCCCTTAGCACCACTGCAGACCTGGACCTTCATATTTTGTCTCATGCATTGGCTCTGTCTCATCTTTTGTGTGTTTCATCCCTTTCTTGCATTTTCTTGAGGTAGTGGGGACACGTTTCACCTTATTGTGTCTCCTTTCAAAAAGAATGCTCCAAACCTGGTAGTTAACAACAGACCAACTGCTGAGGGGCTCTAAGGCCGGTATCACTAGGAAATTAGGTGATAACGACCAGGGTAGCTGTGTAGGTCTGAGGCAGAGCCAGGGTCATTAACACAAGGCAGGTAAACTCAGCAAGAAAGGAGATGTCTTGCAAGGCAAAAGGTTAACAGCATGAYGCATATGGCCTCAGTTCCCTGGGGAATAACTTGTCTGCAGCTGCAGTAGGGTTAAACTGCTGATAGAGACTGAGTCATGTGCCTTTTTTTGTCTGAAGTTGGTGCAGGTTGACTAGTCTTAGAATAATTTATTTTTATGTGCATGGCCTTGGTGTGACATATATATATTTTTTTCCATTCCYATCATTTCCAGAGAGAGGAGCTCAAAGCCATAATGGACTGGAGTCAAAGGGGACAGGGACATGCTGGTCTGACAGTGCAGTCAAGTGCTGCAAAGATTTTTAGCTGTGGTGTGTGCAGGCTGGTAACACCCAGCAGCTTAAAGGCAAATTKCAATACATATAGATGCCTTGCTTTCAGTGCTGCTTTTCTTGCTCTAATTTGTAAGTGGCTATCACGGCAGGACAGGGTGAAGTGAGAAGAGAGTATTTTTATCTTCCATTTGGCTTCCTTTCAGAGCATTTCTTGTTTCCTTCTTCCTGCCTCCCTCCTGTTAATGCTCACCACACGGATGGAGATGCCGTCCAGAGCTCTCTCTGGGAGGACAAGGAAGGGGCACAGGATGGGTTGTACATTCTGGCTCAGGCACCGGCTGTGTAAGTGCAATGAAACCCAGCTCTACACCAACCAGAATCGTGACCATGTTCAGTCCTCATCGTGAGGACTGAACATGAGGAATGTCCCACAGAAATGAGAATGGCTACCATGGAAATTGCTTAGCTGTGACAGAGCCCAAGCTACAAGGATCCTACCTTCCAAGACCTCCTTTGGCTCTAATCAAGGACTCTGACAAGTGAATTACAGCCTTTGTATGCAAAGCAGCAAGTCACAAGCCTTGTTCTTGAAGTAAATGCCAAATAACTTGAGTTCTCTTCAAGCCCGGGATGAGAATATGAACAGGAGGACAGACTTCTCCACGCTGTCTTTAAAAACGATCTGCAAACATCTCTGCCAAGCCTCACAAAATCCAGTCAGGCCTTGCTAATCGCAAGTCTCTGTCTCTGCCTTGTTCCCCTCCCTCTCCTTCCCGTTTCCTTGAGCATGCCCAAGATTTATTTCATCAGTCTATCGAGATATCAGCAATGAGACAAATCAGATTTATAGGAGGACAAGACATTGCTACAAAGCCTGAGAGCTTGTGTGTGATGGCATTACTACCACATAGCATCACCGATTCATCACTAGACCCACAGCAATAACTTATACCGATACAAACCAACAGTATTGATGCAGCAAATCATTCAAGCTTCTGCCAAGTTATAAATTCTTTCCCTTTCCTCCCCTCTTCCTTGCTGTAGCAACATGATCGAAAGGGTAGGGAAGAGATAGGGGGAAGAAATTTTGCTTTTTGTTTTATCTCAAGGCAGTGAGACAAGAAAATATTCTTCAAAATCAAACTGCTTTCCATGGGACTTTGTACAAAAGGCAGAGCAGACAGACAGAAGGTACAGACAGACTGGGACCCCCATGAAATTGCAGCATTACAGGCACCTGTCCTGCTGTGATGGTCACTCTGTGAGTAGCTGGCAGCAGGATGGGAGGGCACATCTGAAGCAGGAGGCAGGGGAGAAAAAAACAGATATTCTGTAATGGAAATCCCACAGATTTTTAATAACTACAGAGAAAGTAATAGAAGCATAATGACCTCTGTGGATTTGCTGGAGATTAGGATCTGATCACATCTGCTCATGCAGGCTGCTGGGGGTTATTCTGGCATACGTGAGGATTCTGACTATCCCTGCCCATTCGCTATATCCTTTACTTCTGAGTTCATCCCAGGCCTTCAGGAGTATCTCTAGCCCCTTAATCTAAACCCTAGCTACATGTTAATTTTTAAGACTCTGCTATGCTCTGTGTCTTGCACAACATGCTTGTGCGCATCTTGTTGTAATCACTGTTCTGGTTTTGCAAAGTTGCATTGCAGAGTTTCAGAGGTTGACCCCAAAGCTTCCTCACCACTAGCCACAGACAGGAGGACACGGTGATGATTGGTTGAACTATGTAATCATGATTGTTTGATCTATGTAATCAATGCAAGAACTACTGCTTAGAAACATGGGTCTGTCTGCTCCCAATGCAGGAGTCCCAGCACTGGGGTGACTACCAGTGTAGGCTGAGGGAGGGCAGAGCAAAGGCGAAGATGTGGCTCTGGGGTATCTACTCTAATGATCACATTTCTAGTGATCAATCTGACTGCAGATGGACTCAAAACTCACTCCCTGAGCAGCAGAGAGAGTTAAAAAAGCTGGTGGCCTTGGTTGCTTTATGAAAGTTTGGTCCTCCTTAATATATCCTGCAGGGTTAGTATGGCTAAAGCCATTACCATGCATGTGCTCAAGGCAACTCCTATCAGTGATGGGCAACTCTGTTTCAAAAATGGGCTTAGATCACATTTAGCTGCACAGCATAGACACATCTTGCCTTAAAGAAGATCCGTGGCTAGCTTGAACACTGGAACCCTGATTGCCCACCCTGCATAATACTTGTCTGGTTCCCTGGCTTTCATTTTGAYCACTCCAACTACTTTTCCCAAAGTCTAGTCTTTTCTGGAGAAAACTCACCCAAGTGAGGCATCATTCTTGGTTTCAGGGCCAATGATGAGTCTTTTGTCCTCTTTTATCATTCTCAATGTGTCCTTTTATTATTTTTGTTTTGAAGCAGCGACTGCTGACCACTATTGGAGATGGCTTAGACCTCTATTTTTTGAAGATTCACCTGTTATCTTCAATAGGTCTACCAAACATTGGTGAAAGGAGTTTAAATAACACATCTTTTATGTGATGTCACTTAAATGGCAGAGAAAATTTTCCTCATTAGYGACTGGCACAGATATTGTGTCTCATTCTCTCCCATCACACAGCGGTCTAAATCAGGAATGCCTACTGCTGTTAGTGGTGTCATAGTATAACCATTATGAGAAAAAAATGCCTCGGTTCAAGTGTTTTCTGACTTCTCAGAGAGACAAAGAAGGTTTCCTTTCAATTCCCTCTCCTAGTTAAGGAAAAGAATATCTCTATGTGCTTCTATTTCTTCACTGACATCAAACAGCTGAGGTTCCTAGGGGTGCTTGGAGGTCTCTGAGGATGTTTTGTAGTTACCAGATTCCCTGTTGTGCAATTCCCACCTTTGTGTAGATCTTTAAATTTGCTAGTTCTTCTTCAGATCTTGGCTATACCTCCTACAAGGTTCCTTGAAAAAAGTTCATGGAGAACCCTCCATGATACCTGTACGTTTAATTGGTTGTCAGAAACTCCTAGCGAGGGGCTGCAAGCTCTCAGTTTTCATATGCTTCAACTGCTGTTTCTTGAGGTTGTGAGACTGCACGAGAAATTCAGCAATTTGTTTTCCTTTATAACAGTGAGAATATAACCTTTGATCTCACAGTGAGAAGTCTAGGAGCCTTCCTAGGGTGTAATCTTGATGCTCAAAAAGCAGAAGGGGAAAGAAGAGATGAAACAGTGCAGTATTTTCAACCAATCTCATGATGTTTTTGAAGTTTAAAAACATTATTAAAAATTGGCTTTGGAAATGCCACTCCAGCATTTAGCTTTCCAGTAATGTCAAAGGAAAAGCACTTGCTGATACTTGACATGCAGATGTGCCGGAGACCCTCATTTCTCTCCTGCTCTGACCTGTCATAATGCCAGATCCTGCCCCCACCTCGGAGCTACAGATATCTCATCATGCTGCACCAAAATGCAGTCATCAGCTTTGCCCACCCACCCTTTACTTTCCTGGGGCTCAAGTCCCTCCARCCAGAGTCTCATAACTTCACAACTTCTATAGTTTCTGTTCCTAATGTGCTGCCCATTTTCTAGCCAATGGACTGAATGCCTGGCCCCACACCCCTGCTCTGGTCGAATGGTTCCACATTAAGCTGCAGGAGGAAAACAGGAAGCAGAGTGCATTTCCATGAGCTCCAAGTAGGAGACGCAGGGAAAAAATAGTTAAAAAGCCTCCTAGAACAATAGTATTTCCCACTTCTCTCACACTCATCCCTCTTAAATCATTGGTCTTTTGGGGGAATACAGAAAAGTCAACAGTCAGTAATACTTCTGATTTGTAATGGTAATACCTTCTGCAAAGCTTATACCTCTGCCTGCCTTTGCTTTTCTCCCTATCCTTATCCCGTATTCCATTCTGTAACTTACCATATGGAAGACTCCGAGGGCGACTGTTGCCATCTTGGTGTTGAAGCAGCAACATTTTGGGGGCTCGATGGTCTTCGGGACAGACATTTTTTGATTCCTGTGCACAGCTGTGAGTTAATGTGGTTGAATTTGCAGCATCCGCCCRACTGAAAAGCGAAGAGAGCAGTGCAGTTCAACTTCCTTCCTGGTCTAGAAATGTGTTAAGTCATCTACAAAGTCACATGAGGTCTTTGATTTCTCAATATTAAAGAAAGCAAAATTTTGTTGCTTTTCTAAATATCTTGAAGCTGCTTGCGCTTCTCAGATGGCAAATGTAAGCAAAAATGCTGCTTCACGCAGGTGGTGTCCAATTAGCAGGGAGCACAGGGAGAGAAGGGCTACGAAGCAGGATACATCTTTGTCCTATAAAATCATCAGAAATTATAGCAGGGCACTGAGAATTTCACCTTAAACTTGACCTACTGTTTTTGCAGTGAGGCATCCAAATTCCAAGATTTGAAGCAGCTCGTTCCTTGCCAGCTAGCTCCCTGTCGCTCCTTAGGGCAGATGCATGAGAAAACCTGTTCTCTGGGACCAGAACAACGGCAGAACTCTGAGGGTCAAGGATCTTGGCTGACAGGGGACTTCTCTTTGTTTGCAGTTTGCTGATGTGTTTTGTAGTAGTCAGCCCTTGGATAAGAAAAGCAAGAAAAAAGAAATCAGAAACCAAGTATCATTCTAAAGTGACTTAGCCACAATGCAGTATTCCAGGCTGCTTACTCCATTTTAATTTACTAAGCTGTGGTCTTGACTACATATTTATTACCAGTCTCATTAACTCTCATACTTTTTCTTTCCTTTTCCCCACATTCTGGGGCAGAAAACCTGTGGTTTAGTTCTGAGAATGAGATTGATTTGAGTTTCCGGCTTCCTAGAATAGGGCTTTAGTGCAAAGGGAGGGTAGCAATTCCACAGCAAACCTGGGTGTAAATGCAGATAAATGTAATGAGAGAGTTGGGCATGGTCTAAGCAAGCTCTYAGGGAACTTGGGTACAAGGAGACCTCATTTCAGCAACCCAAACACTCTTCATTCATTGCTTTCTTCTCAAAATTGTGTGACAGGGCCTTGCACAGCTTAGAGAGTTTTCTTAATTGCTCCTATGAACTTAAAGGCAGAAATTCCACCTCAAAGCCATGAAATGAATACATTCTGCAACCCACTTACTCTGTAGAAAGTGCTACATGTCCAGGTATGCTGTGTTGGAACCTTCAGGCTCCATAAATGGGTCTTTCCAAAAAGCATGGATGTTCCCAGAGCCTTGTTTTTAGGCAAAGCCAGTAAGTTTGGGTAGTGTTGATGTGAAATATGAGGAGCTGCTTCATGTCCCTAGAGAAACTGCATCTGAGAGAGTGCATAAATTTAAAACTTAAACCAGTCCATTAAAGCAGGGCTATGCCTTTATGTCCAGCTTCCCTGTACAGAACAAGAGATCTCTGCAACAGAGAAGATATTTTAGGGCAGGACAGGGTCAGTGCAGCTTGACCTTGTTGTGTATTCCCATGGTTTTCTTTGGACTCTCACCAAATTCAGCAGTTTAGTACTGAAGTCCCAAGTTTTGGAGTCATCTGGTTCTTGCTCTTTTATTTTTTAAGCACACTTTGGAGTTTCTCAACATTGCCCTTGTGGGAAATTGTATGCAAACACAAACTAAGTGCAGCTGAACGGAAGAAGACAAGGGAAAGGACTTTTTGTGCTGTTTGGTGATTATACTGCTTTTTAGCCTATCTTCTAACAGGATGGGGGCAGGAGATGGCTTTATTCTCTTAGAATACTCAGTGGCAGCACAGACACTGCACTGTGGTTCACAGAAGCCTGAAACCACCCTTGGTGACCAGCTCTGAGCTGGAACCTTGTGCTGTGATGGAGCAACTTGGACTATTGCAACTACACTCCTATCTACGCTGTTTTCCTGGTTTTCCAGCAGGCGAGTTGCCCATGCTGGGCCACGTCCTTGCTCTTCCGAGTCAGGAGTGAAAAAGTCTGTTAGGGCCTTGTGAAAGGATCTCTGAAATTACAGTGTTGGCAAAACATGGCAGCAGTGGAGCAGGTTATATTTCTGCAATCAATACCAGACCTGCCTAGACTCTGAACAGCTCCAGATTTCAAGGATGTATTTTTTTATACAGAGGAAATTAAAAATGTGTTTGTTCCCACTCTTTCCAGGTGTAAGTTTTTACAGAATCCTCCTTTCTATCCATCAGGATGAAAAATCAAGTAATGTCTGCAGAGCATAGCTATAGGTATCCCATTACAAGATCTCCTGCACTTTCCTTCCTTCAGATGCAAAGGCAAATTCACAGCAGCAGCCCAGAAGTGCTTCTACCAGTTAGATTTTTGTCATTTATAGAAGTAAAGATCAGGCTTTATCGCAGTTTTGAAGGGTTTGGGCTGAAACCCCCAGGATGGCATCTACTGATTGTTGAAAAGATAGATTTTTCTGTCAATACTTCTTTTAGTATGAAGAGAAATATTTCCAAAGCTCTTTAACCACTGAGGGGGTTTCTCTTATTTTGTTTCAAGTACAGTCGATGAGGTTTTGATACTTTGGTTGTTTCTTTTAACAAAACAAAACAAAAACCTAGACACTTCTGGAGATTTGTGACCCCTGCCCTGTGGGTGGGTGTTGAGTAACTTCGAGAAGCTCAGTGTGACACTTGAGGTCTCGCCTGTTATTTTACTTGGTCTAATTTTAGGTAGGATGAGGATCTCTCTCAGGGTCAGGACCTTGCTCTCCCGTGACCTTCTCGCCACGTGAGGCAGATGCTTCTGCTGCTTCCCACACAGCTGCTGATGCTGCCTTGCTGGTTGCCTCTGCCTTGGAGCCCTCAACTTGAAATCCTTAGAAAATCCTTAGAATCCTCCTTGAAACCCTAGAAATTCATAGGTCTGTGAAAAATTCATATCCTCCTACTAGTGATAGGCTTTATACTGGTAAAATCAACTCTTTAAAAAACACAACTTCTACCTCTCCAATCAACATAATGTGGAAGAGAAAAATCTCTGCGCAGGTATAAACTACATTTCTGGAGATAGGGAGAAGCAGGTTTACTAGGAAAGTCTGTCTGCCAAGAGTATTTCATTTTATTCCTCCAGATAATATGAGGTAATGTTATGAATTCATACTTGCAGACACACACACATACGTATATGTTTTATTCCAAGCAATATCTTGATTACAGACTTTTCTCTAGTCTCTCTCGAAAGCTCCATGACACCATAGGGTAAAGAGATGAAGGTATGTGAGATACACAGAGAAGGGCTGCTATATGTTGATGGACCTCATACGAGGTTTTGTCTGAATGCTACTGCTTTTGAGTTGTTTTTACAATACATTACTTATGACTAATAACTAGTAGTTTTCTGTTGTCACTTTTGGTTTTCTCCTTTCTGGTGCATGTTCTTCTGACTGCAAATGAAGTTGCTTTAGCAGATTTCACCTCACCCCAGACTCACAGGTCAACACCTGTAGAAAACCTTGGTTTCTCACTGACCCCACGGTGGCTGAGGGATAGAAACAAGAACAGGCTTGTCTCAGGTCTCTGGGCACATCATGGTAAAAGACTGAAAGAGCCTCTAGCTACTGGACAAAAACCATACTCTGGTTACTAATATATACTGATGGATCCACAGGAGAGCATGAAATTGAGATCTTTCCACACTCAGGGTGCAGCCAGAGACAAGTACTGAAGTCAAGGCGAGCACCACTATCGCTGGAGTGATCACAGCTCCGGGGCCAACGAGAGCCAAGTTGAACCACAATAATGTCCGGAGCACCCCTGGGGGAATTTGGGAAACCAAAAGAAAAATATTTGGTTTTAAAAATTGATCCCTTTAAACTTCTTTCATTTACAAATCTGTTGCAAATACAAGCTTTGCTTTACCTTCACCACCTGAAATATATTTTCTTTGGGGGTTGCCTCTCCTCAGAGCCGGTTTGTGGGTCTACCTGAATGAGGGTGCAGAAGGATCAACTATTTCATGCTAATATGAAAAGCTGGTTCATAATTTGAACCTGACTTTCCTTGAAAAGTGTACTTTCCCTTTGCAATCCCTCCCTGTCCTTTTAGAGGTAGACAGAGGCTTGCTTGTGAATTTGAGCATACCATACCCAAACTTAGCTCACAATGTGTAAAAACAAATAGCAAGTGTGGCCCAGGCTGGGCGATTGGCTTCAAATAGCCCTGCACTGCCTGAATGTGGCTGCATATTTGGCCTGCACCGTTATCCTGAGTGGCCCCTTTCAGGCCGTGGTTTGCATACCAGGCCTCTCAGACACCAGACTGTTGCTGCAAGATCAGCATTGCAGGAAGCTGGTCTACTCTAAGGAACACTGCCCTAGGTTTTTTTTTTTTCTTTTTTTTTTCTTTTTTTCCTGGAGTTTTGGATCTATATTTTACATGCTTTTCGGAGCGTTGCCTCTGCCTCCTTCCTGGAAGCAATTCCAGGTGGGATCTCTCCTTTGAGAGGTCTCAGTTCTTCACCTTCCCACTCTGCAGCCCTAAGCTTTACGCTTGACTAACAACCTGCTGCAGTGAAGAAACCTCTTATCAGCCATTTCTACAGAAAGTGTGTCGGAAAGACAGAGCTCAGCGAGCTACATGCGGGTCCATTTTTCCTCACAGGGCCAAGAGCAGCTCCTCTGGGTTCAGCTGCATTGCTTCTCATCCAGAGCAGAATCCAGCTGGAATGTAGGGCAGCCACTGTGAATAAATCAGAGTTGCCAAATTGCTTAGCTTACTCAGAAGAGCATTAATAAAGCCTTACGTTCCCTGTCTAAATCTTTATGCCTGAATCGTAGATAGTTTCAGGCGTGTGTTGTTCTATATTGGGATAACTGCTAAAGAAGCCAGAGTCCTGGAAGCAAGAGGTCAAGCTATAGAAAGACAGCACGTTTAGCCTGAAAGGCCTGTGCAGACTTTCCAGATGAGGAAACAAAGTACAAGCAAATTAAGAGACCTTTTCTCAGAGAAACAACCAGCCTACAGTAGAGCTGATTGGAGATAACCATCTCAAACATAAGCTTCCAACACCCTGCTTGTAACTCTCTCATTTCCACACCACCCTTGTGCTCTCTAGTTCCTGGGACTGCCTTTGTGAGTGGGAAGTGTTTCCTCTGTCCTTCCTGTTTTTCCTCCATTTCTCCATTTTCTGCTTAAAATATTTGCACTTTAGAAGAAGCCGAACAACAACGTGAGAGCCTCAGCAAGAAAGCACTGCACACCGGCAGAGCAGTAAATCTCAGACAGAGGATGGCATTAGGTCTGCTGCCACAAATTTCTTTTGCAAACCAGTTGGGCTCAGGCATCTCCTGTTGCCAGGAAAAAATAAGTGGCTGGTAAATGGCTTCTGCTTTTAGAGCTTCCTAATGCATTTCTCTTTCAGGTCTGTTTGCAAAAGGAGGATTGCGAAAATGCTGCTAGCAAAGGGTGCAAAAGGAACTAGGAGATGGGCAGGCACTTCCTCCGTGCCCCATCGCAGGTGGCAGCAGTGCGAGGCCAGCAGAGCGGTTAGGACCTTCTCCAGAAGCCGAGGGTGACTGAAATTTGCATGTGTTTGTGGCTGTGATGGCAGTCAGAGCTCTGCGTCACCCAGACCTGACTTGGATGGAGACGGCAAAGAGCACAAGGTGCTCGCAGGGAAAAGTCCTCTGTGATGAGCGGGTGTCGCCGGCCTGTCCTTTATCAGCGTTTCTCCTCATATCTGCCCTCGTCCGTCTGGGTGTTCAGGGCTGCACAGCAGGGTGTTTCCTGCTCTCTAGGAGCAGTTATTTGGGTTCCTTTCTTCCCTGCAAGGCCTCCCGCCCCATGGTAGTGGTTTAGCTGAAAAAAAAAAAAAAAGGGTGAAATCCTGTGTTCAGAAATAATCAAAATGAAACACTTTTAGCAATGCCACTGAAAAAGCTGCTCTCGGGCACTCTTTAAACGAAAGTCCTGAAAAGTAAGACCACAGAGGATGTTAACTACATCTGTATTTGTTCTTTCCACATCTTACAGAGCAGATTGTACCTTCATTATAATTAGAGGTATTTAGAGAACTGGTATTCATCTAAATGAGGGCAAGGAAGACCTGACCCATGGCGGGGCTTATTGCAATATTGCAATATATATTGCAATAGCTGGATTTCATCATATTACCAACCWCGTTCTCCCAGGTCTGTGAGCTGGGCCAGCCTTTTGCTGTCCCATCTTCTTCAGGGTTTGGGGCAGCCAAACGTCCCCTCAGGACTCCAGCCCATCCCTACTTGATGAAAACCCTCCCTGAGGGTTTTCATCAGCAACAGCAACAAAGATTTAAAATCTGACCGTTTTTTAGACCTGATATTAATATTCAGCAAAAGGTATCTGCAATGWCAGATACTATTAATTTTGGAACAAGAACAGTGGGAACCCCTCACTGGAGTCCTGCAAAGCCAGAAACTCTCTTAAGGCTCAGAAGAAAAAAAATGATAATTTCACTTATTCTGAGTGACGAGAGTCATCTATCTATTAATGTGACTTTCATCCATCAGTTCATTATGCTTTATGTCTAGGCTGATATGTGTTTTGCCGTTTGTTACTTTTTATTGCTGTTATGTGACATGCTTTATTCATTGCAAAAGGATTTATATCCGTCCTGTTACCTGCTTTATCCTTTCATTACATTTTATATCAGTTTTGCTATGYTTCATGTCCATATAACTTCCCTTTAGGTATACCTTGCTATATTTTAAGCATCACTTTACATGCTTTCTGCTTTACTTGAATATAAAAAATAATAATCTTGGAGTATATTTAAGTGCTCACAGAGGTAAAAGACTTATGTTTTGATTCAGATGCATAAGGGAAACTGCTGTGGTAGCTTTTACTCTCAAAGCTGCCGGTGAGCATAACCATCCTTATATTTTAAATAAGGCAGTAGTTTCATCTTAATAGTTATCCAGCAAGGATAAATTAATGAATCATTATTTCTATTCAATTGCTACTTATATATATTATTAATGGAGAGATTCCTTCCACCTTGACATAGACAGATGATATTAAATATGGAATTCAGCTCCAGATAAGGCACCTAAATTTAGTTTCTGCATGTGTGCCAGGTGTCTTAATTTCCAKCAGAGTGGGTGAAGATCTGGCCCAATGGTAGAAGGAAAAGCTGTTTAGCTCAGCTCAGAATAGACACCCTCGGTGGACCAGCTGGATCAGCCTCTGAGCTCTAAGGACTATTTATTGGCCACCTCTCCATTGCTTCTCCTAAGAGCTTACATGGACAACAGACATAGAGGTATCCTCATGCAACCCACCAAACATTGCTCTTTGCTCTGAAACGGAATCCCACCTCAGGTGTCCAGTCTATGTTAAACAGGATTGTTTTCTCTTCTGTAGGGCTCCTAGAGYGTAGATGAGCACCTTGGACTGAATGCCTCACTGTTAGATAGCTGATGCTGGCAGAGAGATGTCTCCTCTGGAAAGGCTGCTGGATCGATGATGAAAGCATGACCCAGAATGACTTGAAACTGGAACAAAACGAATGGTTCCAGGCTCAACAGATATCACGTTGGCACATCTGTGTGCAAACGGGACACCAAGTCCCAGAGCACTGCAGGCGCTGGTACATACCYGGCCTCTCCCCGCACACCGGCCACTCTGGGATCACGTCAGGCCATGGGAGAGGCACACTCGACAAGAGCCGTTCACATTGAGAGCCAAATTCACCTCGTTTGAGGGCAAAGGAGAGTCTTGTTCCACAGCGCAGTCCTGCACCCTTCCCATTGCAAACCGCAGGAGCGTTGCCCAGTTAGTGGGCTGCTCCTTGCCACAACAGGAAAACAACACATTGCTGGAGCTTAGTCATCATATTAAAATCTAATCTCTTTTGCACTTTCCATCCCTAGGTTTGTTCAGAACCTGTTCTTATTGCTTGCTGTAAGTACCTGCAATTACCTCCCATTAACGATATATTTATCCCTAGGGCTGATTTGAGCAGGAAACAAACAAACAAGCAAACAATGGATTATTTAGCTGCAAAAGGGAACAGGTCTGCCTGCTGTTACATCTGCAACCCCCCAAAAGATTTATTAGGAGACACCAAAGAAGGTGAGTGTTTTCTGCACAAAGCTTGGCAGTACATACTGTATGAGTAACTGAGTGACCTTTCAAATATTTACACGTACATAGGAGCCTGCATGGAGGCTGCTTTTGCTCCTTCACCCACTCTCAAGCTTTTCACCTCAAAATGATGAATTCAATGCAGCAGACAGAGAAATGTGGGGTTTTTTTTTTTAATAACAAAGCAGTCATTTCCAAGAACAATAGTTGAGAAATGTGGGAAAACACAGACAATTTGCAGAGGAGCATGAAGGCTATTAAGCACTGTGATCATCAGCTGAAGTCCAAAGTGAGCCCAGGCACACAGACCGCAGACCACTTTTAGGTATCAGTCACACTGATGAGGGGGTTGGGAGGATAAAGGGAAATTGTGGACCGTAAAACTCCTACTAGCCTGATTGGAAAGAGTCATTCATTGTGTTGAAGATGGGCAACTTGGTAAAATCTACCTGTTCATGCTTCCAGTACCTGGTCTTCTCTGAGACCAGCCTCGGGCTACCCTGGTTCTCACTCTTGAGATAAAAGGGAACAGCATGAAATTGAATAAAATGAATAAAAGGGGACAAAGTGAAGCAGAAARGTCTGCTCAGAGGCCACACCATACTAAAAACAAAATCCAGCATCAGTGATTTTTCTCAGGCAGTGCTTTCTCTCTCTTTTGGCCATGCATGTGCACGTAGATGTAGAAAGAGAATCAGACCAGGAATGTGCTTGTCTAGCTGATGGCAAACCAGGGGAGAAGGAGACACATCATGTCACATTGCTCAGATGCCCTGTGACAGAGGAACCTTCTAATCCTGTTAGGTGCAAGTTACGGATCTGCAGGACTGAAAGCCAGAGCCTTTCCTGTGTCCCAGGGCACTAGACATGCAGGAAGACACAGATGCTGGTGTCAGGGGTGGACATCCTTAATACCAAATGCAGGGAGGTTCTATATCCCCTAAAGACCCACGTGCCTAAATGCAATCTCAGAGGAGAGTCACCACAACGCTGGTTCAGAGGTTGCTGTAGGCATGAACAAGTCTCATTCCACTTCAGCTATTATTATTAATTCATTTCAAAGCACTTCAGACTGCTACAGAAGGAAAGTAATTGTCCTAATTATAATGCTAATTACACTGTGCTAGTTAGGCTATAGTGCGAGGAGGTTCAGTAGCACTACAGCTATGAGTGCGTGCGTGGCTTGGTCAAGTGACCCTGTGCAAAGTGCTGGTGTGGGATCCTGCTATTCCCAGACCACAACCCTGCAGATCCAACAGCACGTAATGATCCACCTTGTTGGGGTACCCAGGAAAGTACAGATTCTGTGTGATCTCTTGAGTAAAACGTGTTTCAGCCAGGTGAATTCTTCTCTAGCCTTGAAAATCTGCTCCAAGCCAGGAGGGACAGTGGCATTTCCTGGACAGGACAGGGCTAGGAGCATGTCTGCTTCATATGTGAGSTATGACTCTGGCCAGAAAAGTGTCCTTTAGCAAGGTCATGCTTTCCCCTATCCCCTTCTGCYTCCTCTTTGGAGAACATAAACTCTATGGAGGAGTTGTGTCTCCAGTGCAGCAGTGGCCTCTTGATGTCACCATAATACAGCTGATCAGTTCGTTGACTCATCTGGCTTTGGATCAGGCCAGGAGTATTTTCAAGGCGCTAGAGAAAAATCCTTCCAGTGTTTTTCACCCTTTCCTGAACGGAAGCATCAATCTTACAGGGTTGCAAATGGTCTTTTCTTGTGACTGTCCTCAGTACCATTGATCTTAAAAATATTGCTGCAGCTTGTGTGCATAGATTTCAAAGCATTCATCTTTTCTGCCAAAATGAAAACGGTCCATTTTCCCCATATATGGCCAATATAACTGTCTCCGTAGAGACAGACTCTCTTGTGCAAGTGCTTTATCTGCAACTTTAGCATAGGAAAAGGACTTTGTGTGATGGGCAGAGAAAATTGAAGTCTAAGCCATACCTTTGAACCCAAAACTTCAGTGAGGAAATCCTTCAACAAATGGATTACAATTTTGTAGAGTTTTTTCCAACAATCCCCTGCTACATTTTGTTTTGCCGTTTTCAGAATGAAACATTTCACCTTTTCAGGTTAAAAGAACATTTGGGCTCAAAACATGTTTCAATGTTATTATATGAAAAAAAAATCTGCAATCAGAACAAAATGTTTCACTTGATCAAATGTCAAATTCTCATTTTTCAAGACATGGCATTTTTTGGAATGTTTTCATTTCAGACTGATTTCTTTTCTTTTTTCTCCCAGATTTCCAAACAGTCTAAGGACCAGTAATGTGGTTATTCACAGATGTACCGTAATTAGCTAGAGCTTCTCTGTGTCTCTTAAGAATCCAATCAATGATTACTCAAGTGAAATACAGAGGCCTTGCTGGAATTTAAGCAGGGTAGAGTCCTTAAGCTGATTTTCTGCATAGAGATTAATTTCATCTCRGTTAGAAACAAATGGAACATATCCTGCTGTCTCTGTCCCCTTGTGACTGTCCTTATTAAGGGTCTAAGCTTAAAATTCTTTGTCAGACCAGGCTCCCACTGAGTTAATGAGGTCTTTGAATGGGATTTTGAATTGGTTTTGAATAGAGTATTCTGCACAGAGAGCTCATCTTTGTTCTCCTTGTGATATGAAGGCAGATGATCCTTTTCTTGAATTACACCTGTCAGTCATCTTGTAACTCTTACATCAAAGTCCCACTACAAAATCCTGCAAGGAAACTCAGTTTTAGTGWAATAGTGAAAGGCGATCCACTCCGGCATGCAGAATGCTGACTCGGCTGATGGGGTTCCACATCATTAAAATGAAAATGGCAATCCAGGGAGTCATTTCAGGGAGCAAGGTGTTTTTCTGCCTGCAAAACTATTAATTCAGGTGATATAATCTGACCCAGMAGTTGAGTAATTTTCAGCGTAGTTTATTCATAAAAGTAAAACAATATGCAAATCTTTCAGCCAAGCTAGTAATTCTGTGGTATTGCTTGTGAGCATTCAGCCACCATGTCGGCAGTTTTACTCATAACACTTAGATGTGTTCGAACCAAATAGGAAGGTGATGGAGGACAACAGAATTTGATGGTGAATTTGGGGACAGTTCCCATGCAGATAAACTCTAACTGAAGCCAGACAAATGGACATGGCAGCTTAGATTCTCAGCTGGACAAGAGATGCAAGAAYCCATAATTATCACAGGAAGTTTTGACACCCTAAGTGAAATGAATTTTAAAATTTTGATTGAAAGATCTTTAAATTGWACAAATGAAATTTCTGTAAAATTTSCTCAACATAACTGTTGAATTGTAGATTTGATTGGGTATTTTTAAGATTTCAATCAAGAAAAGGGAAAAAAATAGCTGAAAACATTTAGCAATTACAGCATCATTCTTCTCAAGCAATATGGGCCAGGAAAAGAACAAAATACACAGCAGCCACTTTCCTCTCTTTTCTGCACTCCAAGAAAAAATGATCTAAGCAGATTTTTATATAGCCCAGTAGGATAAAAGAGCAGAGATTCCATTCAATTCAACTTGATCTATTTTTTTATGGATACAGTTTGGATGGCCTAGTGATAGCTCTCAATAGGAAGTTTCTATGACACACACACAGATACAACTTTTTACATATTAATTTGCTGTTCCCACAGATTTTAAAGTGYTGTGTGGGTTGCAGTTATGTATGTTTGATAGTGGTGGTAGAGGAACCCTATCAGCTGGGAGTTTCTTTTGATCCTGGTAGCTATCCAGAATGTTTCATTTACTTCCAAGTTGTCTTTTATGTCATTGAAATACAGCCCAGGGACCTCCGAAGAATAATGTTCTGGTTCTATGGCCTGTTTTAGGTTTTCTTTGGACCTGAGGAGAGGTCTGGATCTAACCAATGCTTATCATCAGAATCCAATCCTCATGGCTGAGCCTTTCCCTGCTGGATATATATGTTTCACATATGCTGATGTGAAAAAAAAAGTTTAGAAAGTTTCTCTTTTAATTTTGAGTTAAAAAAAAAAGACATTATGTAGAAAAAATAACTTTCCACTAAAATGGTTGTGTCATAACTAAATGGAATTTTTCCTCCTGTGGTTTGGACTATTGGACTTCAGATCAAAGAAAACTCCCTGAGATGATTCTCCTGCTGCCAGCTATGTGTCTGACTGGATATATATTGGAATAATGAGACAGGATCGCTGGTCAAGGGATTTTCTTGTCTATGTGGATCAATTCTCTGAGACATGAACCTGCCACTTTGTTTCTCCATTGACACTAATTTCTTAGCGCAATAATCTGGATGCTTATACATCTATTATCACAACAAACATCAGCTAAAGTGCCTATATGATCYTTACAAATGTATTACTGTCTATGAATTAGGGAGTGGACTGTCTGGTCCAGTGGTTGTGGCCATGGAACCAATTTCCACTCCTAGTTTTCCCACTGTGAGTCAGCAGTGACCCCACCAACTCCAGCAAGTTCCCTAGATGTGATGTGCAGTTTTCCTCACAGGAAATCCTTATTTACACCTGGGTGAGTCAGAGGAGCATCTGCTCGCTGTACTCCAGGTCTTGCCAAGTCAAAGAGGCGGTGTGCAAGTGCYGGGATTCCCTGACCTCCTTGCACTCCAGGAGCCCACCCATCTGCCAGCTGCTCTCCAAAACCCAAATAGAGGATGCTGCTGGAAAGCCCCACTGACACCGCTGACAGAGGATTAGCAAACCACAGTACATGTATTCAGTGAGAAGCTTTGGTCTCACCCAGGGCAGTGGTTTCCCACCAGTCCAAAATACCCTGAGCAACAACTCCTAGGAAGGAAGACACTGCATCTTTTGCTTTCTTGCTGCTTTCTCTTGCTTGCTGCAGATCACCATGAGGTAGGGCTCCAGTGCTGATCTAAAGGTTGCATCTTAGGGACCAGATTCTGCTTATTTTTTATTCCTGGAGGTGCAAGGTATCTCTTTTGAATTCAGTATTGTGAATGTGGAGCAATCTCACTTAATTTGATAATGGAAATCCTCTGCTGAAGGTGGTCATGCTCTAGTTTTCTGCCTGAATAACTGCAAGCTCAGTATGAATGAAAGGAAAAATCATTTATATTCTTGGCCAACTTTTCTCTCCCAGCTTCTTCCCAGAACAATTTTGTGTCTATAATATTTTTTCACAGCTGTGGGGAATAACCAAGAAACCAACTGTAAGGTAACAACAATATTGGCTGCACACTGCTGTACTTTAAAATGAAGAAATTAAAGACTGACATTCATTCTAGAATAATAAAAAGAAATGACYTGAACTTTCTCCAAAACTAAATTAGCCTGCTAAAAAAGTTTGGAAATAATGTAACTCATTTGCCCATGAAAAGAAAAATGAAAGAGCATTTATTTATAGTCAGACTTCCTGGTTGCAGGTAGAATTCTAAAAAGCAAAGTCAACACAAAACAGTGAAGAATAATTTGCATGGCAAATAAGATTTTTCAGAATTGCTGTTGCTCCCATCTCCTCCCTCAGTAGATCTAACGGGGAAAAGGTACATGCGTACGTGCTTACTGTGTYGGTAAGTTTTGATGCTGTAGAAGATTTGTCATTAGATCTGTCACCTTTTCTAATTAGCTCTCAAAAAATCAGGCATTTAGTCCTAATAATCATTGAATCTTCATGTAGGGGTGCAGAAGAGACAGAGATGCTTCTCGGAGGAATTTGCCCCAGCAGCAGTGAAGCAATTTCTTACCCAGTTGTAGAGTAGATGTCCTACATTAGACTTCATATCAGATGGAAAAATGACAGATTCCTAGCAAAAGAAAAGTTTCCTTAGTTTCTTTAGTCGTTCATCCTCCTCTTTATTGCTTCTTTATTATAAGGTTTCAACTCTAGCTGGAAACAAAAATGATTGAAGGCAAAATTAAGTGCTGTAGAGAGAGTTCCTAAATAGCTTCTCCACCCCGGGAGTATTGGTTCAAGTTGCGCTATATAGCCAGGTACTTGGTGTGCTTTTCCAAAAGAGAATCCTGCCTCTTCTAGTTTGCCCATTGCCACTCGTTAGCACTGATATGCAACCTTGAAAAGATTCAGACATTGCAAATGAGATTTGGGTCTTCTGATGGTGCAAAGCTGGAAATCTCGTCACAACGGATAGTTTGGACTCTCATTCCCAGACAACACATTGTGCAGAAAAACTAAACAAAACCAGATGTGATAAACCAAGAACTTCATTTAGGAAGCTTTTGTTTAGGGTGTGGGTGGTTGGGTTTTTTTTCTATAATTGTTCTGACAACTTTTTTTTTTTTTTTAAGTGAAGAAATGAGACTTCAAGGTGCATGGTTTAATTCTGGAGTGTAACTCCTGCCATTGTTGGCTCGTAGAAGACACAAGCCAGCTAAATCCTGATTTCCCTCCATAGTCACATGAAAATTATTAGGTCTGTTAAAATAAAAGCACTAAAGATGGAACAGGAAGGGTATAAGTTCAGGACCTGCTGTTCTTAGAAGCAAGTAAGTATTCTAACAGAGGAAAATCTCTACTAATTTCTATCACAAGGCAGATTTGACAGGAAGAGGAC
Organism: Nothoprocta perdicaria; assembly: GCF_003342845.1. Lineage (NCBI taxonomy): Eukaryota > Metazoa > Chordata > Aves > Tinamiformes > Tinamidae > Nothoprocta > Nothoprocta perdicaria. The sequence continues at coordinate 5,163,794 of NW_020455566.1, forward strand.
CATAACAGCAGTCAGTGACCTTATCTTGGGAGAACAGCTTTCAGCGTACACCCCTCAAATATGGCTTTTTATCTCCTAAAATTTTCCCAATTTACATCATACTAATTTATTACCTGTGCAGACTTGTGTCCCCTAAGATACCCTTAGTGAAACCTCATTCTGCTGGTTAAGATTACATCCCTATCGCTTTGACCTTGAAAGCAGCATTAAAACCACTGAATGCATCATTTTCAGATTTCACAAAGCTATAAAAAAAGAAAAAAAAGTCACACCAACCCAAAACTTGGTTCATCACTGCTTCTGYTTCCTTGTACTTTTGTCTCATAAGGACACTTGATGTTAAAATAGCAYATTATCTCCTCCTTCTACACTCTAAATTTGCTGTTTAGTACAAGACAAGGTTAATTGCTTTCATTACTTCACCGTTTTCATTCTATCATGTTAAAGTAAGCATTACATATTTATGTTATTCATACACTTTCACATCAGTTAAGGAATTTAGCAGACAGTTTTGGTAGATTTTCCTTGTTTCATATAGATACCTTCTTTGTCATTACTTTTAAAAGACTTAATCTAAACAAATAAGTTCCTGTAGACAATGCTGTGATTGCATGATCTACACTAGGACTTGGGGAGTTTCTTTACGGGGATATTGAGCAGCAGGAGACGGATAAGGCAGTCTGAGATGGGCAAAGCACACTCTTTTCTGTCTGCTTTACAGTGTGGCAGAAATCTGGCTGCCTTCAAGGCGCCAGGTTTTTGCTGGTGATAATTTAGCTCTCCAGCTCCAGCTGTGCCAGACACACCTCATTTTCATAAGCATTTACATCAAGGTAGGGGGAAGTTTGGRAAGACTAATGATAGAATTCATATGTCCAGCTAAAAAGCATCAGGGATTAAATCACGGTTGCCTTCACAGCAGACATAACCGTATATATCAAGCAGAGTCTCACACTGCTGAGTGTACAAAGCCATCCTGCTGTCACTGATGGAGTTATCCCGGGTTTGCACCATTCCTACCGCAGGCAGAGTCTGCCTCCCAAAATCCAGGCCATGGAGGAGAGGTGCAGAGCTCTGACTCAAGGGTGTCTCTGCTTGTGATGCTGGCAGGCTGGCTGGCAGCACGGCTGATTGCTCCTCACCTCCTTCTCCCTGTCATCTCACAATCTGTCTTCATCTCTCCCTCTCTTTTACTCATTTTCACAGCTCCAACAAGCCAGACAGTGAGAATCTCTGTCATTTATGGGCAACGGTGCCAATTTCCAGCTCAGGAGTTGGAACAGCAACACATCCGGACGAGGCGCAGCTCATACCGAAGGTGCGGGGCGCAGTGAACCCGGCAGCACRAGCCAACACAAATGATCCATTTGAAGCACACGGGTGAAGCTGAGCTACCCGGCTGCAGGGAGCAGGGCTCTGCTGAGGTGCAAGGGGACTTTGGGGCCAGTAATTCACATTCTTGACAACCCACAACATTTGCACAGGCCTCCAGAGAGCTCAGGTATCCCTTCCCCAATCTCTTATGCTAGCACATTGCCTATTGCAAGGTTTCTGCAGAGTCTGAATGTCCCATTCAATAAATATTTCCAAGCTAAATGCACCAAACTAAGGCTTCAAGTGGGTTTAAGCATTACAAGCTGTAGCAGAAGGATCCTGCACTCAGTCATGGGCCAGCAGCCTGCGATAGAAAATACTGGAAATAAATTACCTGCACCAAACTGCTTACTATTTCCTGCATTATTCACAGAATCACAGAATCATTAAGGTTGGAAGGAACCTCTAGAGATCATCTAGCCCAAACTTCCTGCTCAAGTATGCACACCCAGAGCATGTGGCACAGGGYGGCATCCAGGCAGGTTTGAAGACCTCCAGAGAAGGAGACTCCACAACCCCCCTGGGCAGCCTGTGCCAGGGCTCCACAACCCCCCTGGGCAGCCTGCTCACTCACAGTAAAAAAGCTCTTCCTCATATGGAGATGGAACTTCCTGTGTTTCAACTTATACTCATTGCCCCTTGTCCTATCACTGGCCACTACTGAGAAGAGTTTGGCCCCTTCCTCCCAACAWTCCCCATAAGTGCATTCAGGTACTTATACATATTAATCAGATCCCCTCTCAATCTTCTCTTCTCCAGAGAAAACAGGCCCAACTCAATCAGTCTCTCCTTGTACGAGAGATGTCCCAGTCCCTTAATCATCTYTGTAGCTCTCCGCTGGACCCTCTCGAGAAGCTCCACATCCCTCTCATACTGGAGAGCCCARAACTGCACACAGTACTCTAGGTGCGGCCTCACCAGAGCTGAGTAGAGGGGCAGGATCCCCTCCMTTGACCTGCTGGCAACACTCCTGATGCAGGCCAGGATCCCATTGGCCTTCTTGGCCACGAGGGCACTGCTGACGCATGGTGAACTTGGTGTCAACCAGGACTCCCAGGTCCCTCTCYGTGGAGCTGCTCTCCAGCAGGTCAACCCCTAATCTGTGCTGGTGCCTGGGGTTATTCCTCCCCAGGTGCAGGACGCTGCATTTGTCCTTGTTGAACCTCATGMGGTTCCTCTCTGCCCAACTCTCCAGCCTGTCCAGGTCCCTCTGGATGGCAGCACAGCCCAGCTTGGTGTCATCTGCAAACTTGCTCAGGGTGCTCTCTGTGCCCTTGTCCAGGTCATTGATGAACAAATTGAACARCACCGGGCCCAGTACTGATCCCTGGGGGACACCACTGGCCACAGGCCTCCAACTGGACTGGGCCCGTTTATCACCAACCTCTGAGCTCTGCCATCCAGCCAGTTCTCACTGTGCACCTCACCTCACTGTCCACCTCACTGTGCATTCGTCCAGACCACACTTCCAGAACTTTCCTATGAGGATATTATGGGAGATGGTGTTGAAAGCCTTGCTTAAGTCAAGCTAGACAACATCCACAGCTCTCCCCTCATCCAGCCAGCTAGTCATCCCATCACAGAAAGCTATCAGGTTCGTCACACATGACTTTCGCTTGGTAAATCCATGCTGACTACTCCTGATTGCCTTCTCCTTCATATGCCTGGAGATTCTCTCTAGGATGAGCTGCTCCATCACCTTTCCAGGGACAGAGGTGAGGCTGACTGGCCTGTAATTGCCTGGCTCCTGCCTCTTGCCCTTTTTGAAGACTGCAATGATGTTTCTCTCTTCCAGTCCTCTGGCATCTCCCCTGCTCTCCCTCACCTCTCAAAGATGATGGAGAAGGGCTGAGCGATAACCTCTGCTAGTTCCTTCAGCACTCTTGGGTGCATCCCATCTGGGCCCTGGGAGCCTATAATCCCTTGGAGAGACTTGATGGAATCCCTGGATGAGGCAAAAAAAGAGTTTTAGTTGATCTAGCTGCTGTCTATGAGTGAGAAAAATGTTCTTTTAAAATGTAGGAAATTTAGAACTCTTCCTTCCTAAAAGGTCATCTCATACTCTTGCTTTCTCCTTTTCTGTGCTCTTTCCYTACTAGCCATTCTCAAAAATCAGCACAATAAGGCTTTTAGCCATTCTGCTGGCCTAGTGGTGACTGTCTTGGTAGCCCTTCATGTGGTTCTTCACAGATTCCCTTCACCTCTCATGTGTTTGCAGAAGACTGGCACGATCTTCAGAAGTCAGTGGGAGAGAAGCAGAGAATGGCTTATCTTCTGTAGCCATAATGCATGGCGTGAAACCCCACTGGCCTCCCAGCACCTCCCCAAGATTGTCCTCAGAGGAGATGCAACCATGAGTTTGGTACCAGGGAAGGTTCATGCCCTACAATTTATTAGCCATTAGCATTTTGGCAAAAAAAATCTAAAAATGTAAATTATAATGTGAAAAACATGATTACCTTGTAAATTTTTACCTTGACAGGACCAGATTGTCAAGGATATTACACCTCCTGAAAAGGTTGTATTTTCAAAATATTTATCAAGCATTGGATCAATATTGTATTTTCTTCTATTTTGGGACAGAAATCATCAGGAATTGTGTTCTCTGCACAGGCTACCACTGGGAACTGAAAACTCAGACGAAGCTGAGGGAATCCATTTAAGCTTATCAGATTTATCTTTTTTTTTCATTTAGTAAATGAAAGCATTTAGCATAAATGAAACACACACGTTTTTCTCCAGGCCAAACTTATGACCAATAATCTAATCAACTGCAACAGAAAACTGTTCAAAGCTCAGCTCGGATGCCCCCAAGGACCTGGTCAGGATTTGTGTATTTATTTGTCCCAAGTAGAATATTTAGAGGAAAAGAGGGGAAAATTCATACAGAATACGTTGCAGAAAGAAAGATGCCCTGATGTTTTGGGCCAAGATATAAAATATTGGGGTTTGAAAATGCCAGGACTTTTCTCCTGCATACTTCACATTTTCATTCTCTTTATTGGACCTCTGCTGGGACTGCACTTGCTGCAAGGTYTTTCTTACAATCTTTTTTTTTAATTTTATTTTTTTCTGAGAGATACGAGGCCAGACATCTTGGAAGCTGCATGTAGGTGATTGATTGAAAGAGAAAGCAAATATGAAGAGTTTTATTTTTTTAATGAAAAAAACATGAGGCTTTCCCAGGAAATCAGAGACTCTCCAAGAAACTATATAAAGATATATACATACTTAATTGGAAACCTTCTTTCCCTTGAAAATAGTTGTGATGGATCATTTGCACTGAGCTCTAGCCAAGAGCCAGGTAATGCAAAGGGTAGTAATTCTTGAACTTCTCACGGCATTTTCCACTCTGTTTCTCCCAGAATACTCTTTTTCACTTATTCTTCATTCAACTGATTCCCACTGCTGGTTTTGATGCTAATGCATGTGCATAATTACTGTGGTAAAACCAACTGAAACTTAAATGTTATTAACATTAACAGGAGGAGTGGGTCAATGAAGACGCTGTTTCTGGGCCTTGCAGGTGCTGTCTGCATTTGTGCATCCCAGTAACAGCAGAGCAGCTTTGGGTGCTCGACTCTTAAGCTCAGTGACTGGTTTGTTTTCCTCTGGAAATGTGAGTATCCTATAACAATCTCTGTGAATGCTGTGTGTCTGTCGCGCTTATCCTACAGTCCTCCTCTTTGACTGCAACTGTGAAAAGCAAGATCTGTTTCATAGCAGGCTGAAGGCTGGTGCACACATTTGCGGAATGCCATAAATCCCACCGCACACCTTTTCGAAAAACATCTCTTTTTTTTTTTTTTTTTTTTTTTTTTTTTTTTGAGGGGCTCAAATGGCCTTAGTAACATAGACCCCAGTGTTGTGCTGGGGAGTGTTCTGAGAATTCACAGCAGACTCCCTGGCGAATTCCTCCTCATCCAAAAATGATTCCAATTCCCTTACCCCATCCGCTTGAATAAAGACACCCTTATATGGCATGTTTGTGTGCTGACTTTCAAGGCTTTTCATTCATTTTTTTTTTCCTTGCCTGCAAGAGGAATGACTGGATATTTCTTCTCTAGCAAGGGAACAGGAGAAAAAAAAAAGATGTTGAGGATGGGAGCTATTCATAAAATTCTACTGGTCAGAGATTGTGATTTATTCTGGCTTTTCCCCTCAATGAAGCAGAAGCCAGAAGCAAACTGTGGACTTYTGCCCTGGACCTAACGGTCTTCCTCAAAACATGATGGATGTCTTAGGTCCATGGATGGGTGATGAGAGCCTCGTCTCTCTACATCTTCATTTTCCACTTTTAGGCCTCTTTCCAGGAGTCTTTCTCAGGCATAAAGCTTCCGTGAAGGGATGAAGGGATTTGGGCAATGGTCGCTGAAGGGTTTTTCTTTTCTTTTTCCTTCATTCCAAATTCCTGTTCAAAAGCATCCCAGAATGTTGCTGCTAGTGACAGTGGCCAGGAAATCTTCAGTTCTAGCAAACCCGCATTTTCCCAGAGAAGGCTTCCCTGAGAAATTCCAGCTCCTCTTTCCACCGATCCTGATTTCCCCGTGTTATAATAGCTGATCCCTGCACGTCAGCACCAGATATCATCGGCCTGTGCTTACACATTTGAAGACCAGAGAGTTTTTTGCGTGTTTCTCTAATGTGTCCTTTCTAGAGCCTCTACTGTACTGCTATTCAAGATGTTATTTAAAAATGCTATCCTAAATACATACAAATAGATACGTATAAACATACGCATGTGTATGTGTGTACTCCCACCACAGCAACCACGGCAATTTCCCTATTGGAAAAAGTAATACCCATTAAACATGTTTTAAATAACTGTGGCGAGAAGCAGGGTTGGTCCAGACTCCTGTTTCCCCCCTCAGGGACTTGATTTCATACCCCACTGAAACTCAAGCTGGATAAGGCTTTTGGTGGTTTTGGCAGGATCCCAGGCAGATGTTTGGACATCCTGCAATGCCACCACAACACGTTATCTGGGCTGGCGAGAGGTCCAGTGCTTACAGGAGGTCCACAACATCATTTGGCAACGTTTCCACCCATGGGATGGATCAATATGGGGTTCTTCTGTAAAAATTCCCTATTTGCACCATCAGAAAGACTAACACTCTCATTATAAAATAAACAATGCCTTATTTTTTCAGCAACTCAAGCGACAGACCCTGTTAAAAAAAAAAAGATCAAATGAATGAAAAGTCAAAACTACTCAAATTTTAAGTTAGTATTGTATCCAAAATGACTCATTACATTTAGATTTTGTTGGAATGAAGCATATTATTCAGCCTGAAATAAAAGWTTTTATATCATTTCCCAGCTATTTTACATTCTAATTCATTTGGAAATGGATAAAGAATTTTTAAAAAGACAAACAGAGTTTCATTAAAAAAAAAACCAAAAAAACTGTGAGTTGTCTCCTCCTAGAAATGGAGAGCTGCAGTTTTTTCCATTGGGAACTCTGAGCACTGAGCAGTTTTTAAAATCTATTTCTTAAATTCAAGGGTCTTAATTTTTTTTTTCACAGCAAATCCTTTATTCTCATTGCTTCCTTTTATGCTACTCAGAAGAATCCAGGTGAGTCACAACCTGAGGGTCTGACTTTGACATTATTTTCAATTCACTATCTTGATTTATGGCAGCATAAAAGAGAGCAAGATTTCATCTTATAACCTCACTTTGGTTTTGTGTGAAAGGAACTGAAAGGCAAAGCATTAAGGACTAGTGTTTTTAAATCAGTCACTTCATATATATTCATGTAATTTGCACTTTGAGAAGCTGCTGTGCCTGGATATAGATTTCATGACTATTCAGCAGGTTCCAATCACTTAAACATTCACATCCCTACATGAGGATGTGTATTTGTTCAAAAGTAAATGAACCAGTATTAAAAATACCCCAAGAAGCTATCACTCTCCAGATTAGGGACTCTGCGCTATCAACAGGGGCAGTGACTAGCACAAGAGAGCTTTCATCTGCTCCCAAATCCAAATTGTGACTGCTCTAAAAATAGCAACTCAATAACTCTGTCTCTGCCCAGGCCTTCATGCTGTGATTATTACTGTAGAGGATGACTGGAGATTGCACAAAGCCTATTCTGGAATAAAGGTCTGGTGGGTTGAATTCAAAAATATTCCCAGCTACAATTCCTGTGCTCCCAAATGTAGGAGTAAAACAAGAATAGACATCTATATAAGCTGTGAAATGAATCCTGAATAGACAAAAAAAAAAAGCCAAAGATCTTGATTTTCACCTGGCTGACACGGATGTATTTCTGGCAGTCTAATCTATACCATGCTAAACATGTCTGGGAGCACAGTATGTGTGCTCAAATCTAGACAACTCTCAAAGACACAGACAGTGATGGTGCCAGTGCCCACCATAGTGCTGATCTGAGATCCTTGAAGATCGTCATGAACATACACAGCCTCTGCAGCGTTTGGGTTTAGGTATCAAACTGCCCACACTTAGTCACAGATTCACAGAATCCATTCAGCTGTTGATTACAGATTCACAGATTCACAGATTCACAGTCCTGCAGACTTCAAGGCTATACTAATTATGGGTTGACTGAATTGCTCACAGATAGTTCTCTGGTCGCACAGCCTACCTGTCATGTCTTATAGAATTAAACTTGGCCTCCAGTTATCACCCTGGAAAAGTCAGGTAGCCCAGAAGTCCTGAATCATAACTCTCAGTTGCATCAGGTATCTTTAATGATCCAGAGGAAAGGAATTAGTAGCAGAAAACTCTTTGTTAGCAACTGAACCAACACTTAAATTAGGTAGACATCTTAATCTGGAGCTGAATCTCAAGATGTCTGTGAGTTACATGTAAGGGTCTGAGATGATTGTTGTTGTCATGTGGAACAGATGCCTCCTGGCAACTTTGAGCCATCCCTCATCCTATGTCTGCAAAGCACCTAGCAAAATTACCTCTCTCTCAATACCAAATGACAAACTGCAGAAGCCATTCTTGGAAAAAAGATTCTTCCTCCACAAAATGCCTCTTAATGACACACACTGAGTACAGTTATTAAATGTAGTAGRGAACCTTAAAATATGAAACAGGTGGACACTGATATTGGCCATCAACTGCACACAGTGACTTTCTCTGTCTGGAATCTGTCCTCATAGCTCCTTTGCCAGAATCTGCGCTGAAGCAGTAGTCTTTTCATTTGTACCATAAGTTAACCAATCTTTTGGCCTRGTGAGAAGAAGGAATCTCTCTCATCATGTGTCACAGTTCTATATTCCTTAAACATCTTTCTGTATGTGTCACTATTTATTTTGTAATGTTTTTCTGTGGCTGAGGAGGGTGGAGGGAGGAGAGTACGAAAGCACAAACCCAACAAATAATGTTTGAGCTAGCATGGGGCTGGCCAAGTCTTGACTGCAGGATGGAGGTTGGAATTCATTTGCATATTTGTATGTTCAGAAGCTCAAGCAGTTGAGATGAGGACATAAAACAGATGTCCAACTCCCTTTTCTAAGAAAGTCACCCATGATGTGATGTTTGCTCTGTGGCAAACATTTCACAGAAGTAAAACAAAAACAGAATTATGGAGGCAGAAAGTCTACTTTTGTAACTCCTTGGTAAATTGTGGTCTGCTGTTTTATTTCATCAGAGAGATGATCTGTAGAGTTTTTAAACTGTARGGGATGAAATGTGCCCTATCCATGTATGAAGTCAAGAACAAATCTGTAGAAACATACACAAATGATGCAAGTTTAAATCTGTAAAACCAGCCTTGCTAGACCTGCAAATTAGCATGTAAGATATAATGACATTGGGCAAAACATGGCACGACTGATGACAGTACGCTTGGAAGGAGTGTTAAATAAAGGAAGAATAGTATGAAAGAATGAGAAAATACACAATTAATTCTCAGAAGGCAAGGAACCAAATATGTTGTAAGACACTAGCATTGGGAAGRTTCCAGAATGAAATTAATACGCTAAAAGAAAGGGAGTGTAGAGAACAGAGACAGAAAATGGCAGGAAGATTGCTTGAGAGGTGCTCAGAAATTACTCACATTCAAATCCTTAAAAGCTTTTCTGAAGTAATTCATAGTTTCTATACAAATTAAAACCTAAGAAGAAAGAGATTAAAAACATCTCTGAGCTGCATGAGCCTTTTGGTTAGCCTGGGGCTGTATTTGGAAGAGGAGAAAGGTGAGCTTTGAGTAGAAACCATGGTTTTGGGTGAAGTTTGATTTACTTTCCAGGCCTGTTGGAATCAAATACTCGCCACAAAATTTGGTGGGATGTTCTAAATTTGGGAGAATCAAAAGTTCACTCACAAGCCACCATCAGCTCTTTCTCTGAGATGTCTCTAATGGGCTTCCAGATTCTTCTTACACCCATGTAAACTCAGAGAACCAACATTATTTCTGATTTATAGTGCCCAAGGGAGGAGGAGTTCTGGGCTGAGACATATTCCGTAACACCAATCATCCAAATGTTAGTCCTTTAAGCCATCATCCAATACATCTTAAGTGTATCTTCAGCATAAGAGAAATAATACTTTGTGGCATAGATTTCTCACTATTAATAGTGAGTATGAGTAATGCAGACTTATACATCTTCTAAACATGTAAGCTAGGGATGTTTTTCATGCCTTTCCCACTAATATCTGAAGATTATCAGATCTTTACTCCATCTCTTTTGGCCTTTTCCCTTTATCATTTGATAATGGCCACCTTCTCTCTGATACTTCATTCAGATGACATCAAGCTCAGGAGAAACTTTGAGGAACTGTACAAGATCCTGAGTCTTGTCATCAACCTCTTATCCTCAGGGAAAGCTTAGCTTGGGACTGGTTAGGTACTAACGGACAAGCTGAAATCTGAACTGCACCGGATCCAGTGTGCTATCTGATCTCCCAACTGTGTTGTTGTAGGTCCTTGATGATAGAAGTTTACCTTGCACAGAAGAGGGGAAAATTGTGATAATCTTTTAAAAGAAAGAAATCTGTAAGAGATCTTGCCAGCTGGTCAAGAGATGAGACTGTTGAGATGCTAGGATTAAAAAAACACCAGATGATTAAATCTCCAAAGTCTAAGTGAAGTGTCAAAAGAGCTAAGGGAGATGCCAGAAATGGAAATACARTATATCAAAAACTTTCTTGGAAAATTTACAGAAATGATGTGTATACTACCTGCCAAAGAAAAATGCTGTAGGGAAAAGAGCAAAACAACAGACCTGCAAAGTTTGACATTGCCAAAGGGAAAGATTCTAGGGAAAAAGAATGAAGGACTGATGAGACAGGGGAAAAAAAAAAAGTCTTGGTTTAATTAAAGGGAACAGGATGGGGTGCACAAAAGGGAGAACAYGGATAGCAAACCAGGTGAGCATTTTTGGCAGAGAGATCCATGGAGATAGTTTAATGAAGTTTTAGGAGAGAARTGCAATAAAAGCAAACTTGCAAGTCACCAAGTTATTGGAGCTGGGTGTGGGAAATTGGAGGGATGTACAACAGTTTTCCAGTATAGTGATTTGGAGTAAGCTGGTAACCTGAAGAGTTTTCATCATTTGGATTTATCTTCTTTTTCTTCTCTCTTTTTTTTTTTTTTTTTCTTTTAATACTTTTGGAACTTGCTTATGAAACAGGCTCAAAATGCGGGACAATTAGGGAATGTTCTCAGTTTGGCAATGCTGAGTGTTTGTCCTGATAACMTGGAAGTGAGAAGTCCTACCAGACCAGATATATGAAGTGTTATGAACAATATGATCTTTGTAYCATTTTGTCCTGAACTAAATGGCATTGCCTGAGCTTCATCAGATTCTTAGTCTTGGAAATGACACAGAAAAAGTGTTTGTAGTGTTGCTCCATTTATGGAAAGCCTTGGCTGCAGACTCTCCTGATGTATTTTGAATGACTGATGGGACTTCAGGGGATGAGGACTTGAAACCACCTCTTGGCCTCCCTATGTTTTCTCACAGTTTTTATTACTGTTGCATCTCTAGCTGAAAATTCACCTTGCATCCTCAGAACAGAATGAAGGTATAAAGAGATGAGCATTAACTCTGGGTGTACATAGATATATGGCTGCTTGAACAACAAATATTTGCCAGGAGTCTGTTTGTGGGCTAAACATGGTCAGGAATGGGACAGATTGTCCTCAACTGACTCGAGGGTTTGTTTTTGCCTTGCTTTTTACTTCTGAACTCACTTGCTCTGGCTTATAGCAGGATTCATTCCACTGACGTCAACACTACTGCTCAAAACAAGACTTTGTGCAAGCAAAAAGTTAGGCTCTCACAGCAATATTCAGATTTTATTTGTGCTGGAGCCATCCCACTGACTTTAACAGCCAAATTTACAGCAGCCCTTTACAGGAGGTTCATCTRCTTTCTGGCAAGAAAGTGTCTGTTATTATTACATGCTCTGCCATCTTATGTGATGCAAAGCAGAGGGTTTCTGTAATATAATCTGATTCAATAATTCGTGCCATGTGGAAATTAGATATACTTGAAGATATACATATTTTAAAATATCTAAATGTATTTTTCAGTCAACATTTCTTCTGTGCTATTCTTTTACCCCCACAAAGAACCAAAAGGGTCTTTACCTCCTTCGGAAAGACTAGAGAGTTTAGTCCTTTAGAATAAGTTATGGGTGGCATGCAACACCTACTACTTTTTGCCTTCAAAAACAATAAGATTAAATGAAAACTATCTACACACATATGTATTTCCAAGATATATGCACATAGGTATCTTGAGAATTATGTTCCCTTACAGAATACAGCCTTATTATAATAGAGATAGAGATAATCTGAAAATATCTGCTCACTTTAAATGATTTTCTTCATTGCTTTTCTCTCCTGAAARTTAAACACAGAACAGGGTAATACAGAATTAGTGAACATACTATAGCTAGCCACCCACTAAGGTAAATAGGTAGAGCAAAATAGAGATAAAAATGTAAATAGCATTATAGAAAAAGATTTAAGTATTAGGCAAAGACTCAAGAATGATGCTCAAGTGAAAGACAAGATCATGTTGTAAATTAGATACAGCCTTAATATACAAACTTTTCAATTAAGTGTACCAAACTGATTGATTTTAGTGCCTGAAACAGTGATCCCCTATTACTGGAGAGGGGACTAGTGAGTATTATAATGATAGACTGATCATGTCATCTTTAGCAGCTCCAGGTTCATATATGACTGAKCAAGAACTCCAAGCCTGGTGTTCCAGAACTGGAATTTGATCTCCAGGCATCACTCCCCACATCAGATGCTTTTATTCCCCACCTTTGAAAGCATGAACTAGAGTTGTGAACATCTGAAAAGAAAAGGGATAGGACATCCACTATCTGCAGCATCTGCAGAACTTCTAGGTTAGGTTCCTAAGGTAGGCTTCTGGTGTGTCTCACTAAAGCCACACAATGAACAACCCCAGTGTCATCTGGAAGCACATGATTCCTTGCAGTTAGCATGCTCTTAAGTCACCTTGGATACTCCTCTATTAAATAACTCTGCATCTGTTCTCAGACTAAAGGCTAGCAAAATACCACTGTCTACCAGACTGGACAGACCACTTCACATGGAGTTCAGGTTGCACAGCACAGGAAGAGCAACGTTAGGACATTTCACTAAACACCTTGGTCAGTAAATGTGTTTATCAGTGTTAGCTCAGTGATTTCAGCTTGCTTAAAATAAATTAAYGGGAATTAACTGCTACAAAGCAAAAGGAGCTTGAGCAAAAGGGACTTGTTTTCCAGCTCAGTGACCCTTAAGGAGTACCTTTCTCTATTTTCATTTTCCCACATGTGCCCTTGCTGGCAGCTATTTATTTATTTACTTATTTATTTATTTTGTGCCAATTCAAAGAGGGCATGTTCCTACATTTCAGGGAATTCCCAAAGAGACTAAAGATTCAGATGATCCTGGCAATGCAAAAACTTGGTCTGCTAGGTCCAAACACAGCATGTCTCTGAAGATCATTCAACACCTGCAGGACTTAAAAGTTATATGGCACTCATATAAGCTCAATTAATTGACCTGCAGAGAGAAGAGTTTGCTGAATTACACATTTGACCTGTAAAAAAAAAAAAAAAAAAAAAAGACACTACAAGATGGAAGACACTAGAAATGATAGAATACTTTGCAAGTGCTGTTTAACCCATTTTTGCAACCAGATATATCTGAGAGGCTGAGACTAGAAACCTGATGTCAAAAATCTAACACTGAAAAAGCTTCATCCCAAAATATCCAAGTCTGGGTAGAAGGTGCTACTCCACTGCTGTGCAACAGATTTCTTCTTGCCTTAAAGGTCCTTAGTCTCAATGGCATCGAGTTGCTATAACAAAGCTAGCACAAAGGGGCTCTGTGTGCCTGAGCATCACCTTGCACAGAGCTGAAGCCTTTTGAGGTCCRCACAGTGCTCAGATTTCCTTTTGACGTCAAAAGGAAAATTTCCACTGAGTTCACTGAAAGGATCTTATGGAGGCTCCTTATCTGACTCAAGGCAAGCTCTGTCCACTGGACTTAAACTGTCTTCAGAAGACAGCACAGCTGACTTAACAATGAGACAATGAAGGAACAGCCACATCCACAAGCTCAACTATGGAGCTAGTGATCTACAGGAGAGAGACTGTAACCAATATCTGTTATGGCAGAAGCATCTTAAACAGTTGCAACTGTCCCTATAGCTGTTGTCTTACTATAGATGTAGACTTTCAGGGTTAAATAACTCTCTGCTTCTATAAGGCCAATAAATGTGCCATGTTTGTTCCTGGGTATGCTATGTGATCAAGAAATACCTAGTGTGGAAGCATGCAAATCCAAAGCAAGAAGAAAATGARCCCTAAAGTCTCCCAGACCTGTAAGCATTGAAATGTCACCTTTCCTCAGCTTTGCAGTCACCGTTTTCAAGCACCTGAGAGATGGGGCTGCATTTTCCTTTAAGCCCTCACCTTCAAACATCAGTAGTTGCATGCATCATGGCCTTGTGTGGACCTCTTGCTGGCTCAGGCCTGGGGAGCAGCTGCCATTTCTCATTAACAGCTTCTTTGGGTGCACTCAAAAGCAAACAGCAGGCCCCAGTCCACTTGCACACTCACAGGCATTTGGAGCAGAATGAATGAATCCTTAGAGAGGGKGCATTTGTTTTTTCCTTCATGAGACTTGTGCCTCTAATAATAAAGGCTGTGGGGATCCCAAAGGGTCACAACTGAGCTCACTGAGGGATTTGTGGAAAAAGAAAAAATGTCCTGGAAATGCTAACTCTGGTCCACGAACACAGGACTCTTGGGGATATGGTCTCTTTATATGCAAGAGGAAGATGTTTTGAAAACTCAGCACACAAAAGCGAACTTGTATCAGCATTTTGTATGCTTGGGAGGGGCATTTGGACATCTTGCTACCATAATAAGCCTGTTTACAGAAAGAATTAACACCATTCACACCTGCCTGCCTATGAGAGGAACACATTCTTGTCAATTTTTATGCAGCTCCATGCATTATAAAATGTTATAGAGAGTCTTCCAACCCTTATTTTCCCTAAATCTGTGTTGCTATGAGCCCTAAGCCCTCCTGGAATTGTCTATCATTGCACAAGGAAAGGCCATGACCATATTGTAGGCACTCATCAAGGCCTCATTTCCACCAGARATAGCTCAACCTGTTGCCCAAGATGGATATACAAGATATCCAAGGTATTCCAGAATTGATCACTCAATACCTAACCTGGTAGGAGCACTAGAGACTTTGTATCTTCGTCCACGGATATGCACATGAAGATGAAGCCTTTTCACTATAGCATAGCACCTCCTACACAAGCAAAGGTTATGCTACTGAAACAGCATGTCCCTGACCCAAATAGTATAAAGATGTATGTGGTACCAATTGAAAGGTGTTGGGAATCTGCTTCCAGCAGAAAAATAAGGTCTGCATGTACAAGACTGCATGTAATTATTCTTTTATAGCTTGCAGGGATGAGAAGAAAGTATATTCTATCCTACAGCTGATGCAGTGATTTTTCAGCACAAAGCACATCCATTTAAAGTGAAAGGAAGAGAGTGATGGGAAGAACTAGTCCGAGGTTCTTTTTGTGACTGTACCAATATGTTCTTATTTAACAGCACTTAACCGGAAAGAAAAAACACAACCTATAAAATGCAAGATATTTTAAGGGCTTCATTGTTTTGTTTCTGTCCTGAGAAGAAGAGGTAATCAAGAGCATGAGTCGCCTAATGGTTTCTTTTCACATGATAATTTTYGTAACTGTTTTGATTGCTTCAGCTCAGGCCCTCTTCCTCATCCCACACAGTTTCAAACTGAATGTTGATAAAAAATGAGCACTCCATTTGCATCTGGCAACTATGGCTAAGCCATGAAGTTCAGGTCTAGACCAAGACTTCCTTCATGCAGACAACAAGGCTCTTGGAAGAGCAATATCCAAACATGGGAAAGTGGGAGGCTGTTAAAGTTCAGTTTCTGAAGACGTCAGTAGTACCTGCAGTAGCATGAAATAGATTTCATGCTATTGAAATGCATGAAGAACCAGACCTACATGAGCACCATTTCAGATTCACTTGAAATTTCTTGATTTTAGCATTTTTAAGAGGCTGCCTCCTCTGTCTATGCAATAGTCTCAGCCATGGCTAAATTTAGATGATTATGCTGAAAATAGCAACACAGTCGAAGTCTGGAAACTTTCTCAGACTTTTTAGTGCAGTTTCAGATCTGATACAGTCCAATCCCTTACTAATTAGCCCTGATAGAACGAAGGGCTCGATAGCATCCAGCTATCTCAGAGTGGTTCTGAAATTATGAAGTTGCCTGATTTTGCATTGAGGTCAGGGGAGTGTATTGATGGGAAGGCTGGGACATGGAGTGAGGCTCCACAATTATTATTATTATACAAACAATATTTCTACAATTATTATACAATTATTATCTGTAAAATAATTCCATAATGAAAAGATGTGTGGAGTATGGGCAGAAGTYGAATCTACTAAAAATGGTACTGATAAGGGAACAAAAGTCCTGAGGAGATCAGTGAGACTCATGCCAGGATCCCAAAGGAGCCCATTCAGAAATACTAACCACAAGATTCATGCCACCTTATTTGACCTATCTGAAAGTTGGATGCTTGCAGTAAGTAAGTAAGTGTCCAGGYATCATTCTGGACACACAAAAACCAAATGTGCCTTTAAAAGCTATTGCCCTACTTCACTAAAAACTACTGTTTTCATTCTTGTTACCCAGGATTAATACAGTGATTTCTGATTTATCCACCACAACCACAAAGGAGAAAGTCTGTTGTGATTTTTACAAACTACTGAGTAGCTTTTCTATATGCACTCAAACAAACAAACAAACAAACAAAAAAATCAATAACAAGACCTGGGAGAGAAATGGCACTGCCCATCCCAAATCCACTGTTTTACACCAGGCTGATATTCATAGTGCTTCTTGACCTCTTCAGAAGCATAGGAATGGAGTGACTTATTTAAAGACTCACCCATTTGGCCAGCCCCACGCCCTCATTCCCTAGGCATCTCAGTGAACCTGCAGGACAGCATGAGCCAACGCTCGGAGTTTGCCAAGCTCCTCAGCAGTGATTTAGCTCCTAAGAGCAATCATGCACTCCTGACACTTTTCGTTTGCCGCTGAGTATTAGCGTTGAGGATTGCCTGCTGAGTGACACTCTAAGGAATTCAGATCCTTGCTGGCACACAGTGAAATCATGAGATCCCTGGCAGCACTTCATATTTTCCMTTCCTTCCTAGCCCTTTTTGAAGAAAAATGACATGCTTTGGTTTCACTTTAAGCTGTGGTAATATTAAAAGCATATTACTTTTTTACTGTGTGAGAATCAGTGCACATGCATATGGCTGCCACAGACCAGGAGGGAAAAAGCAACATGCAAGTCAATATTCCCAAGTAGACTTGTACAAATTAGCTTATATGATGAATATATCTGCCAGGAAAGATGACTAGGAGATGACAGAAATTGTTTGTCARCTTGAGTTTTATTCATCTAAAAGACTGGTCCAGAAAAATAAATGGGGTTAGAAATGAAATATGACAAATCATCTTTCCCTGCTTCCTCAGAAGTGATATCAGTGGGTTTTCCATTTTCAGGTTGTTTGATGTCAAAGATGACAAAACATTTTGTTCAATTAAAGAAAGCAAACACCAAAGTGTGTGGTATATTCTGAGTAATTGCCCCTTACAGACCAGTGGAAAGGACACCCCAGGGAGCACCTGCAGCAGAGCAGAGCTCAGGGCAGCTGCAGGGCACCCGTAGGCATGAGTGCCCTTCAGCACTTAGCTCCTATCTGCTCACTTTGGCCAAAACTAAGCACCARTCTCACCACGATGCGACTGTTCAAGTCCACTTGTGGTCCTAGATCTGCCTGAGCAGGTCAGGAAGCCATGGACGTTATATCTTTGTCACTTTTTTTTTTTTCCCCTCTAGTTCCATGTCCAGTCAGTAGAGCAGCATTTTCTTCTGCATTTCCCTGTTGTTGCAAGGTAGGACATGGTAGTTTCTCTGCCAAATGCACCAGGTATTCCCAAGTACAAGGCACTTCATGTTCCCTGAAATGTCCCTGAAGCAGCTAGGTACAAGGCACATGTTCCCACTAATGATCTGGTTACACTGAGGAACACAGGACTTGTTTGGCTGCCAAAAATTGCCCAGCACAGGTGTGCTGGGTTAAAAGGCATCTGCTTAGCCACGCACATCCAGACAGAAGTGATCTGCTGTGCTTTTAAAGGTTCCAGGTGATCTTTCTTTAAAAAGACAGCATGCAGTCCTGGAAAGCAGAGCCACCAGTGACAGCTCCTAATTTAATGGCTGGGAGGAAGTCATTTTCCTTTCTTAAGCCTCAGTTTCCACAGAGACAAAATGGGAAAATGGCTTTTGATTTCCTTTCTGAAGCACTCAGAGCTGCTGTTGAATAAATATATTATATATATGTATATTTATATGAATATTGTGAAATGTCACAGCCGAGTRAAAACATCCTCTCTGTTGTGCTTCCAAGTGTCCCTGGTGAGTTAGGAGGGAAGCGWGAGCCAAGTGCACACAACTGATGACTCTGTTACAGGTCTTGGTATAAAGCAATAATAAGCACTTTCCAACCTATTTTTGGAGTGCTTTGCAAACACACTGCTGATACTCGATTAATTCTGTACTAGGCATATTTTTTTTTTATGAGCAGCTAACCAGGAAAAATAGAAATGAGAGTAAGCACCTGTTTTTGATAGCAGCATTAGCAACTTTGGTCATCAGCTTTGAATMTTTACTAAAATGAAAAAAATATCATTTTTACCTCTTGCTACCCTGTGAATTTAATGCTTTCAATTGTTTACAAACAGTTGCTTTCTAACACAAGCCATTGCTTGCACTATTTCATTAAGGAAAAAAAACATACTTTCTCTGATAATACAAGGCTATTTCTTTTGCAGTTATTTGCACTTGAAAGATCTGACTGAATTAATTTCAGACAAAATGTAAATATGGCACCTGGATTCTGATCAGGAGAACAAACTGTCTCTGGGTTTGTTTTTCAGAACTGAAGCAAAATCTTCAGGAAGGAGAGTACTGGCAGGGACCCATCTCCTTCCCCAGTCGTGTGCTTTCATAATGTCATTTCATTAAACACAGAAGGAAAATGAGAAGCTGTGTGACAGATATGGAACAGGCCTTGTCTTTACAACACTGTGAAGAAAAGTCCTAAGAAAGCATCTCTTGTTCAACATGTGTTTTACCCAAAGTGGAGAACTTTGCTGCCAGCTYCATCTGGATTGCATCACTGAAGAGCCCAAATCCCTTTGGGTTCTGTGGCTGTGGCAGCATCTCTGAGAGCAATGGCCTAAGAAGATGCTGGAGGAATGGTCTTGGGTTATTTTCACTTCAAAGAGACTAGATTTACTATTTGAATTCACTCTCTGCATTTTTTTTTCTGCAAAAAGGTTCCTTATCTAACACCAGATAAGTTATTTCTTGCTCTGCTCCAGCTCTTTATTCCTGCTCAGTTTCTCATTAGGGAGAAGGTGATCATTCTGCTTYGGTGTTTTGGCTCTGAAAGAGTTAATAACCTTTATAAAACCCAGTGTCCTAACATCTAGCCTAATGAATCTATAGGAACTTACATAGAGAACCTCAGATTAAGAATGGGAAAGAGAAAGAAAAGGCTTAAAAAAAAAAAGTCTATTGCAACCATTCATCCCAGATGTTCCTAAAACTAGGAACATCTAAAACTAAATGCTAGAAAGATAGCTGTTTAAAATCAGCAAACAAACCTTAAACAGCAAGTATTGGTTAAAAAAAGAAGAAGAAGAACAACAACAACAACAACAACAACAACAACAAACCCTACCACCAACAAAACACAGAGCTGCTTCCTCTGCAAAGAAACCATTTCATTTCCGTGCCGTTCGACTTCCAGCTTTGTACGTCTTATTAACTGGAAGCTGGTGGTGGGCTGGAGCAAGCTGCAGCTCACAGCAACATCTACAGGCRGAAGAGCATGCGGCAAGTGAGGCTGCAACAGCGTCGCTACAAGTCGTGTTGCTGYTCATGGTATTTCCACCTTAGCTCTATGGTTAGCACCGCATGCGAGAGCCAGAGGCAGACAGCAACACGAGCAAGGCAAGGAACAGGATGGGTTTCCCTAAGGGGCAGCATGTCTGTTGGCAGACAAGGGAAGAACGTTAAATTCCCTCCAGTGCTATGTACTCAGGAGATACACCATGASCATGGCTTCATTTTGTAGGAAATATGAGCATGGGAAGAGTAATCTCAAAGCCCATATCCACTTTCAGCCTCTGGCTTACCCCCTATCTGTCCTGCTCACAAGAATGTGTCAGGAACATGGGCAAAGCWAAGGTCATCAAGTCTCAGGGTCTGCTCTGAAGAGCAGACAGGTCTCCAGAACTTCTCTGAATACTGATAAGCTCAGTTCAGTTACCTGTGTACAGACATCTAATACCATTTCAGTTGGTGTCTTATCCAGTCTTCAGGTGACCCCCAAAGGAGTACTGATACCCTGAGGCCCTGTGTCACTTTTGCCAAGCCTCTATAGATGTTGTGGGTGCCTCCAGGGTGTGCCACAAATGCTTATGATTAAGTAACCAAGTTATATCCAAGATCAATATTGACTCTGATGGACTGATAGCTCTTCAGCACATATTGGGGCATGCACATTAAAGTACCTTAATMTGGAGAGGAATCCTACCCCAACATGTGACTCTAGCGTGCTTAAAATGTCTCTCATCCTCTCTGAACAAATTAACAATTTTTGTCCTCTTCAATACTCTGACCCAGTGGTGAAAGCTTTCTATCTGAGCAGCTGGTTCCCTAAAGTCTTTGTGAAGCCGTAGAGCCTCCAGGCATCRTTCTGCAATCCCTGCTGTAGGCTTGCAGCAAGAACAAGGATCTGCTTCTGCAACCTGTGTCTGGGACAACAACCCAGGAGCAAATGAACCCTCTCAGCTGGTGCTGAACACCAAGCACAGAGAAAAGCAAATGTCCCTCGGGCCTCTTCCCTACCCCAGACTTCAGAGCTAGACCATCCCAGGTCCCTTGCTGTCTCATTAATCCCATTAACCCTGCACAAACCTGTCCTGTGCCACAGAAGCCCAGAAGCCCTGCAAGAGGAGGGCAGTGAAAGTTCTGGCCATTCCCAATTATAAATTTTGCAGCATTTGGTCTCTTGAGAATTAGCTCTGTGAGCATCCCTCTGAAATTTGAGAGCTGCAGATACAAAAGCCTTGAAAATACTTCTTGAGGTGTAGCTGGTACAGCTAGGAGAGCATGCAGCTGCATCTGTTGAATTAGATCAAGGCTAAACAGCTTATGGCTGCTTGTGTATCCTAAGAGAAATATTGCATATATTTCCATAAAATGCTGTGACAAAATGAATAGTGAGTAACTGGCATGTGTTCCAGGAATGAGTGTCTTTTGTATGTGAGTGGGAAATGCTGATTTCTGTTGAACAACCTATTTTGGACTCCCAGTACAACTATCTGAAGTCTTAAGTAAAAGAAACTCCCTGTGTTGAGATTCAAGTTTCTARTTTTGCTGAAAAACTTTCAACATGAAGCATAAAATTTTTCAATGTTTTCTTGTTTTTCTTTGCCTTTTTTTTGAACACACACAAAAAAAAATGTAAAAAAAAAAGGAAGACTATAAAAGTTTCCAAGTCTGCCTTCTGCAGGAAAATTTTTTTGATACATCTACTTCTGTCCTATTATTCCAATATACTTTACCTCCCTCTCCACACTACCGTTGACCAGACCATGGGTTAACAAACCCCAAAGAATGCAGAAATCCCAGGGTTTGCAATTTTTAAGTTTAATCAATTCATTTCCCTTTCCAGCGGTCTGCCTTTGAAGCTGAATTTTTGCTAAACTTGTGTTCATTAAATGGGACTGATTTGACTTTGCAAAAGTTGAAAGAAACAGACAAATAAAACACCTCAAATCTTTGATTTTGGTTTCATCAGGACTGCAACCCAGCTCGACCAGATATACCTGGTTCTGTGGCGAAGAGGGTTTAGCATCCTTCGGCTTGTGCATTCAGGGATCAACGATGTGGRTGATTTTTAGGTCCCTTTTTAAAGATGCAAATCTACTAAATGTCATGCCGCCGCTGTGCACAGTTCTGTAATAACCTCTTGCAGACCCCCGTGCACCCGGGCACATGTTGCACAAGGCAGTGAGGAGCAATGCATAGCTCAGGTCTGCTGCTCTCTCCTCCCTTTCGCAAGGCATCATCCCCTTCTCCTCTTGGCGTCTGCTTTATTACTGCTGAGTAAAGTATTCCCTCTGCTGACTATATCAAGTAACTCTTTACTGGTGCACTAGAGAATATTTTTTTTTTCCTTTTTTTGGTGCCATAAAGAATCATTTGCTAAGTTCGCAATAAAATCACCATAACCAATATACCCAGGGATGAATGAGCTAAATAAAGTTTTGAGGTAATTTTCTGCACAGAAAGGTCCTGTGAGTTTGCACCCAGCTATCAATCGAGTTATGTTTGCAAAGCTTGAGAGTTTGATCTTCCTCTGGGCTATATTTGATGAGTGCAGAAAGCCTAGATACTCATTTTTAACCTAATAAATGGGCACACGTGGTCTGCCTTCGCTGCCTTTGTAGTGCCATTAGCATACAGAAGTGTTCCAGCTAAGCAGCAAATTTTACTCATAGCTCATGTTTACCTGTAGAAAACCCAATTGTTCATTCTCGAGTCATTGTGGCTCTCTACATGTTTTGACCAAATTTCAAAAATAGCAATGGGGTTAATAAAATGGGATCCTGGCATAAGGGGCGTTCTGCAAATTGCTTTAGGTTTTAAAGGGGTATGTTTGGRGAAGAGGAGCTGACTTTTGTTTTATGCTGTTATTACTAGTAAGATTTGAAAGATTTATTTCTACACTATCCAAACATTAAGGGGAAAAATAATGCTTGTCTTCACCTAATGATGAACTGCAAGAGAGCAGGAGTGATATTGTTTCCATGAGCAATAAAATAAGTATTCAAGCAGCCTTGTTTAAAATCCATTCTGTTCTGRCTGTAAAATTATTATCTCACTTGTGTGACTGTCCAGCAAAACAATGAAACTATGAAAACCCTAAACACCCAGGCACAGTGCACAGTCCTGCTCACCCAGGAGGGGCCTTAAAAGGAGACAGAAAAGGATAGAGAAGGGGGCAAAGAACTTGTCAGTGCAGAAGAAGCAGCTGTGGYGACTTAGCACTAATCTGAACTTAAACCAAATTATTTGATCTATAAAATGGGGTTACTAATGTCATAATCTCTTCCCTCTGTGGAAGACTGTAGCCATTGTTTCAGGAGCAGCTCTCTATTCTTGGCTCTACCAGCAACAACACAACTGTAAATGGCAGCTATGCTCTGATGACTCACACTGAGACATCGGAGACCAGCTTGGGATAACTCTTTGGAGCACTTCTTGTTTTTAGAATTCCCTTCTCTTTGGTGCGTAGTCTGACCTAGAAATTCAGATGGAGTTATCACACAGAAGAAGCTCCAATTCAAATTCAGGTCTGGGAGCGAGAACCTCCAAGCACCACGAGATTTGGCTTGAGAGCTATGAGCACAGCTCAGTCCAATAGCAGGGCAAGGACTTAAATTTGCACTTATTTCCTAATGTATTTTACCACTTCTTAACACCATAATCCACACACAGCCCAACTCTGGATATGCATATGTTGGAGGGTTAATACCACAATGCCAGAATGTACTCAAGTGTGCCCATCTCTTGTTGTTCCCATTTTCTTTTCAATTAGTGACAATCTTTTTTTTTTCCATCATAAGTCCTTAAATGCTGTGTATGTAACTCTGTTCTTATAGAAAGACGCTGCAATATCTAACRCTAAAATATCTGATATGTAATGCTAAAATGCGTAACATTAAATCTGACTTCTATATGCAAATAGCAGCACAATTGCATACATCAGCGAGAATGTAACCTTAACCATTAGCCTCTAAAGAGCACTAGGAGATAAAATAAATGGTACACAGGAGTTAACCGTAAACCTTCATGCCTTGGTCAGTGAGACGTGAAGGAGGATAATTCCTAATTAGGGCATTTTTTTAACCATTTGACATTAATTGTTATAAAATGCAAATCTGATTTTAAAAACAATAAGGTATTCTTTTGTTACAGGGTCTTTGAAGATACCATTTCAGCCTGTGGCAGAATGCCCAAGTGCTTCTTTCCCCCATTGCAGGGACATGATTGGGGCATGTGCATCTCTGTGGCCCATAAGACGGGGGGAGAGCTGCTTGGTGTACATTTCACAGCCATAGTTCCAGTGGAGATTCCCCTTTGGGATAAGCCTTAGAGATTCTGCAATGGATACAGCAGGATCTTCTCTCAGTCCTTGTGGCCTCTGTGGCTTTCCATATGCCTAGAACATACAGTCTAGTGACAGATGTGAAGTCCTCATGGGGCGTGAATTTATCACAATCCTGATCTCGCTGCTTCCTCGTGCAGAGTCAACACCATTATGCATATCCAAGATGTCTCGGGGGGGAAATGCCCCTTTGAAGATTGTTTTATAAATGCTAAAGAGTCTATAAAAGCAAAATGAAAGTGTTTTTACACAGTAGAGCTACCATTCTCAATGTTGCAGTGCCATCAAACCCTAGCATGGCTCGTATTCAATTAAAATGTAATCGTATCAAAGGCATTCTGAAGTTGTATGACAATGACTGTACACAACACTAATACTGTAATGACAGAGTAATCAAGTCTCAGTTGCATCCTATTCAAGTCCCAGCTGTTCTGAATGAGGTATAACTTTCATCAGAGCTAATTATTTCATATTAATCTCAATACTTTAGCCCATACAGCTTTATAATAGCASATAATGAGGGTTCTCTTGTTGATGCCACAAACAAATGAGTTGAATCTCCTCTGCTGCATGGCCATAGGAGAGAGACAGAGTGACTGATTGAGGCAGGGCTCCCGTGGAGGGATATGAACAATTTAATTGTGATTGGTTTTTATAATTGGATTTTATTTTAATAGTTCATGCTGCTCCCAAAAGACTCTTGATGTGGGAAGTGCTTTATAAATAACATTTGTTAATTGTTGTAACCTCTTTTTCTTTCATGATGACAGGGCTTTCTGAAAGCAGCACTCCACCCCTCTTCATGTTGTCCAGAAGGACCTTCGGTACTGATACACCTTAATGTCATATACAGCATCCTTCAGACCAGGGGAGTCCAACATGCTGCCTTCCCCCATAGCCAGGGAAATCCAACACTCCTCCATCCAGTATTCTAGGAAGGACTGAATATCAGATCCATCCTGTTCAAACCCCACACTTCTGCCACCTGAGCTAATGAATTAACCCTGTGAGTTTCCAGTAGCAGTTATCTCTGAAGTTAAACAGCCATCTGAAGGATCCTGTGACAGTTTGGGTTACTTGCATGGATGATTAGTCATGAGGATTTAGGCCTAAAGCTTTAATCCAATTTTCTTTAAAGCTAATGGGAGCTTTGGCCCTATATTCTTTAGGCTGCATATTGCTTATGGCAACTCCAGTATAGGTTGCAAACCCTTATAAATCCCCTCTTTTCATGAACTCCTAACATTTTCTGAATCTTTCATCGTTAGGACTAAATTTTTCATGCTTGGTTCCTGGCAGGAGATTGCTTTTAATGGAAAATTTGAACACAATCCCTCTAGCCATTTGAATTCAGGGACAACTAGATTCACAAAGGCTTGTCTACATTAAAAAAAAAAAAAAAAAGGCAATATTGTGTTAGAAATAGATCAATTTAAAACTGATCTTTTACCGACATAAACTGAATTAATTCAGCATAGTCTCATGCCGTCATTTTGTGGAGCATAGACAAATTCATATGCCTTTTTTCTTCACTGTCTTTGACATGTATGCCATCATCTATGCTGTAAAGAGATCACAGTGACATTACAAAATACAACCCATCTCATCCAGTTGTGCTTCAGAACTGCATCCTTCACTAGGTTTAATTCATACTCAGGGACAGCGAGAGCCCAAGTCTTGCTGGCAATCACTGGAATTGGAATACATTGGATGACAGTGAAACCTGCAGCACTAGAAAGGGGTTGCAATTTAATAGTATAAAGTCCATACATTTGGGAATCTGAGAACTGGAAATTCCCCTCTACACTGGAACTGAGTATGGAGGAAAATCCTAGAGGTAACTCAGCAATAAAAATATAGGTCTGAGATCCTTCTTTTGCAAGTATTCATGAGAAATGTTGATGTGATTTTAGGATGGATAAGGGGAATACACTGGATTACAGACCAAAAATTACAGATGCAAGACTCAAGCCAGACCTCATCACATAAATGATGTACTTTTTGAGTTGCCCCAGTTCAACACAGTTGAATGAACACACTAGAGTGACCAGCAGAGCTTATCTTTTAAGAAGCTTATTTACATATCCATGCTCATGCCTGCTTCTTTAAAATATTTCAAGCAAGAAATACACTCACTTCTACAAAAGAAATGCATTTCATTGCAGAAATTTAGTTCTGAGCTCTTGCAAATGTCTTTATTAAGAATAAAATAAAGGGGAATATTTTCTATAAAAATAGTCAGACAAGACCACCCCATTAACAGCCTGGCAAGAGCTTTGCTGAGGAGGAAACGGCCTTCATCAACCTGATCTAATCAGGAAGAACAACTGGCTTTTCTTCAACACTTTGCTTTATGATTGTCAATTTTTTGTCTACAAAAAATGTGGAACTTCTCTGTTTCAAAACTTGACCCTTCTCTGGGCATTGTCAAGAGCCACAAGTGTCCAAATTTCCCAGGAAATTGGCATTTCCAAGCATTTCAACTCAGAACTGTGAGCATTGCAGTCATGTAGTAATTGAACAGCTTCTCATCATGATGTCCAAGCTATGTCTTTTGGCATGCCATATAAATATGCCATCACTATTAGAATACAAAAGTCAGGATTAAATTGAATGAGATGATTAAGATGCAATGATGTGTTAGGCATAACAGGAAAGGAACAAATCATGTCAACTGCTTCTCCACCACACAATTCTCTTGAATTGGAATGTTCCTGCAAAATYGCCTGTGATAAAACCTCATTTTGAAGCCAAAAGGTCTACAAGATTTTGTGGCTTCTAGAGAGTCTTATACCAATTACTACCTTTATCTGCTAATGTGAGAAAAGGGGTGCTTCTAAACAAAGTATAATCACTCCGACTTACTTCTCTGAATGTCTGTAGCTGTTGGGAAAAAAAATCTCTCATGATAGAACCTCATTTGAAATGAAGGAAACCCTGGATCCTAAGGGCCAAATCCATCACACGTGTAACTCAGAAGCCATCAGCAGAGGTAATAAGCAGTGCAGGATTGGGCTCAGAGTAGCTCCCCTTGTAGCAAAGCCTACAGCACATGCTAATGGTGGCAGCTCACAGGGTGTATCGTACAAATCCTGTCCATGTCCAGAATTCCTATCACTCTATTAGTGTCACAASTTATTAAAAGGACATTTTCAAAAATAGGCCTCTCCAAGTGGAACCAGTAAGAAGTAACCATGGCTATTTGATATAGTCATAGCAACAAAGGAGCATCACCTTGGCAACACACCAGGCTTATTTACCGAGCTGCGTGTCAAAGCATATTAAAGTCATTTATATCTGAATGAGTTCTGATGCCATCTTCTAATCCACTGAGCTTCCAAGCAGGCCCGCAACAGCTATGGAAAAGTAATCAAAGGAAGAGTTTGTGTCGCATAGTGTGGACCACACTCACAAATAAAGGCATTTTCATTTCTGTCAGATTTCCAGTCTGCTCAAAACTAATAACTCACACATGACTTAAATAGTAAGAGCATTGACTGAAAACAACTGTGATGGAGATCCTTGAGGTGAAAATTAAATGTAAAAATTAAAGTGGTCTCACATGGGCATGAGTCACCTCCTGGAAATGAGAGAGGGAGAAATCTGGAGATACTCTTTGTACCTCAGACGCAGTGAGGACTTGCTATTGTCAGCAGGTAAATGATAAGCCAGTGACAAGAGGTAGCAAGTTGGTCATTCCTGTTGCTGACCACAGTGGTGTGCAACACAAGTGCCTTTGTCTCATCTAGTTGGTCAAACTATTTTTGGAGTCTAGCCTGATTCCTGACTTCCTGTGGTAGTCATATAATATGCAATTTTATCCCATTAACCTTAAAAGACACATTTCTACTGAAGGGAGATTACTTTCCTGGCTCCAGGACCTTCAGGGGAAGCTGTCCCACAACACTGGCATACTGTCTCACTTTTGCTGCATTTGCAGAAACATCACAATCACTCTTCTGGAAGGAAGAGCCAAGTGGAGCATCAGTAGAGCTCATGTTCTTCCTCGAGCCCTGCTACAGGGGAAAAGAGCCAAATCCTCACAGGGAAGCAGGCTTCATTATTTGGTTATGGAGATCATAACCAAATCAGAGATCAGAGATTTAACAGATAGAGATTTATCTATGCACAAATACATGGGGCCATAGCTTTCCTGGCAGACGTAGGCCACTTGGACAACTATGCATTGAATTATGCAGTGAAGGCAGTCTTGGGTTTCTCCTCCTTTAGAGGACCGATGTGTAAATCTCTGAGATTTCCAACATTAAGCAAGAGGCAGTATCTCTGCATCCATCCAAACAGGTCATTAATTTGATTCTGGACCTGCTGCATATCGTGCCTTTGTGAGAACGAGGCAGGTCCTAGGAACGCTCAATGCAGCTTTAAGCCAATAGGATCAGACTGTTTAAAAGTATAAATTGAAAAGAGGAACACAGGGTCACTAGCATGAGACACAGAGGGCTAAAAATCTCCTTGGCCTAATCGTGCGTCTGTGCAAAGGAGCAAGAGCAAAGCCTGACAGCATCACACAGATGTGTTTGAAAGCCAGGTAAGACTTATTTTGGAGCCCTCCCCACTAACCCCCATAGGACTTTGACATCAGCACACTTGTGTCCCCCCATACTGCAGCTGCAGAGCCCATTGGCATTCATGTGTCTCTACAGCAGATTATGTGGTGGAGCAAAATGCATCTTAATAGCATCTTGTGCGGCAAGGACGCTTTAACGATTTAATGCAATTTCTTTACAAACATGARGGGCAACAGAAGTTTCTGAAACAGCCTCTCAATTAGTCCCACTTCATCTGTTGAAGTTTGCTCATGAGAAGTCACCTTGAAGAATTTGTTGTTTAAATTCATCTTTTTTTTTTCTGACATGTCTCCCTTCTCTTCTCTCTCCCATGCTCCTTTTCCCAAGAGACTCAAATAAAGTCTGGAAAAGGGGGAAGAAATATCTTTTTAATTCCCTTTGAGGCACAGGCCTCACAGGCCTCACAGGCCTCAGCATGACCCAGTGGGCACGGGACAGCCCTCAGAGGTGGTGCAGTGATCACTGATCACACTGAGCTCACGGTGGCTCAGAAGAAGTCCTTTGTGCCAGGACACAGCTGCCCCGTTTCATTGAGGGGATTTTCTCCCACCTTTCCAGAGAAATGTTATTTCCTAGGACAGATCACGTCCCAAGCCGCATTCAATCAATCCTCTGATGTCAAGATTCACATGACTGGCCCTCAGATCCCTCTTAGACGAGATGAATTGTCCTCTGGAGGTGCCTATTTTCCTCATTTGACTCTAAAGAAAGGTTGGTGACGGGTAGACCAGTTCCATGCTGTGCTGTCCTCATGAGGCAATTCTTCCTTCTGGCTTTTTGTTTACCCACCTAATCTCTGTCTTCTTTGTTTAGCCTGATGCTCTGGAGTGAGGAATGACTCATAACAAGCCTGTGTATGCAATCCAGATACATGGCAAAGTCTTTATCTCCGTTATAGCWTTTTAAAAGTTTTGTAATGGATTGGATCATTTCAGGTACATGCAGCATCACTTGCTGGCAAAACTCTGCAGGAGCTTGTGAACGTGTGTGAGGGAGCTCAGATATATTTACAGCTCAGATATAGGCTCAAGACTCATGGAAATGTCACCAGCCAGCCGGAGAGGAACCAGCGTTAAAMCTGTTCAAGGCTATTATTGAGAGAGATGATAGAATTATGATTATACCTCTATCTCTGCACAGTGAAATCCCAGAGAGATAGGTCAGCGGGGCACTGAGGAAATGAAAACACTGAGTGACTTGCTCATTACACAAAATTGCTGCCTGTGGGACAAATCCAGCTCTTGCATTGATAGGCACAGCTCCTCTAGTCTCATCAGAGAGTCTTTTACTTCAACAATGAATCTGTTTGTTCCTATCTCAAGTAATCCATGGAGTCTGTCCTTGGAGTTGGACCAGGATGCCCAGCTTCTTTTTGAACTTTCTATATACTCCAAAGCCAGCAGCATTTGACTTCAGCAAATCYCAGCTTATTCATCACCAAGATATCTAGCACTTCTGTAGTGAAAGATTTATTTATGGCCTCCTAGGAGTTGTGACGTTTACTCTGTGCTTGGAGAAACCTCCAAGAGTCCAGATTAAGGACATTACGTTACTGCTAATACTTCAAATACTTCTGCAGTCAGCAAAGCATCTGCTGACCAGCAGCACAGCAGGTGAAATGGAGAGAGTATTGATTAGTTACAGAGCAGTTTCAGCTTCTCAGGACGTGTCTGGAAGAAATCAAGTGCTGTAGCAGTGCACAGCATCTCCATGCCCCAGACCTCTGCAGATAAGTGCAACAAGCTCTTGTGTGCTTTAAACATAGTTTTCCTGTAGTCATGAGGATCCAACTAGCACGAGAGGTGGAAACTTCTCATTTGTTAGGGCTAGTGCCTTTGCAATCTTTTTGTTTCATAGAAAAGCCCAACTGTTACTATATGAGAAAAGAATTGCACAAGAGTTTGTATATTTGCTTATGTTGTGGGTTTGGCATTTAGCTCTGCCAAGAACGACAGAGTGCTCTGCAATGAGGATATAAAAAACTTATAAGCAGAAGGCTGAAATTCATTAATTGCTGGGGTCTGCAAGGTTGGAAAGAKCTTAAAGGAAGACATAGCCACTTAATATTCAGTAAACAGAAGGGGAGTGAATGCTCTGAATAGAAAAGTGAGGTTGCTAGCCTCATTTTTTGTATCCTGCATCTCCAGACATGCCAGGTGGCTCCTTCATCCCCTCTACAAAACCCTTCTTTGCTATGAGTAAGATTCATCCACCCTAATGGCATCCTGCATGGCCCCTCTTGTAGACTTGTCAGTAAGCAAGGAAAAAGCACTTCTAGAGCACGACTCATCTACTCTGTTTTTGACACCTGTCTTGAGATGTGACAAATCACTCTCTGGAGCTGCTTGTTTCTTTCTGTTCCCTGTACCGCGAGCTAAAGGAGACTAGCTCAAATTTAGACACTGAAATCTGTCTTCCCAAAGTTAGGCATAAAAATCCCAGGCTTTGGGTGTGAATGCTCTATCCTAAGTTACCCCAGCTCTGGAGCTCCCTGGTCTGCAGACTCTCTCTTGCTCCCTCCATGGAGATTCCACTTGCGTGTGCTTCCTGCAATTGAAATACAAAGGGTCTCCTAGGCTGTAAAAAGTCATTTTACAATTGTTTGTTTTTCTTTTTGTGTATATAGGAAAGAATATACTGCCTAGGAAGGT
>NW_020455566.1:5195285-5206608 GCF_003342845.1 Nothoprocta perdicaria
TTTTTTTTTTTGGTATGTCTGAAATCTTTTGTGCATAAATATAAACAGCCTGCAATGGAGCTGGGCTCCAAATTCACAAAATCCACTGAAGTGCTTTTCCACAAGCTCTCAGTGCTGTGAAAGAACTTACAAGTTATGTATTCTTACCTTGTTACTGATGACTGCTTSAGAATTAGTCTGGCTCATACAGATCAGCTAAACAAATATACTTTCCCTTCCCAGAAATGCCATTTAATCAAACTACCATGTGCTTTATGGAACAAGCTAGGCAYGTCATCCTGAGTGGTGGGAAAAGGTGATGCACAGCCATAAACAACTGAACAGGTGTAGAATTCAAGGGATGTAATGAAGTTTTGTCACTGATCTTACATCCAATTGAGTGTTTTTTAAGGTTTCTTTTCCTCTGAGCCCAAACAAAAGCCTAGGCAGATACATACACAGATTCAGTGAACGCATTCCCTCCCAACCCTATTGTTTGTTGCCCACCAAGAGACCTTGTTCTACAGAGGAAGCTCCCTGCAATGGAGTGCTAAATGTCTGTTTACTTCGAAGTGATGCCAAAAGACTCCCTTTGGGACCCAAGCTCTTTGTGCTAGATGCTGTACATATTGGGACAGTCATTCCCCAGAGGTGCTGGAGCACAGCCCATGTTGGGGAAAGGATAAGGACACCATGGAGTTTTTTTTTTTTTTTTTTTTCACTTCTACATCCCAAACATCTATTTCTGCTGGCCCACAGCACTGCTGCAAGCAGCTCCATCCTCTCCTATGGATGATTTGCTGTGTGCCCCCAAACTCCCAGGGCAGCAGCAAAGCAGACTGCAAGCCCGAAACTCCATCAGGAGACTTCACCTCCATATCCTTGCCCAGGTCCTCCTCCTGTGTCAGCTCTGGACGGAACACCCCATGTCCGTGATGTTCAGCCACAAGAGGGAGATCGAGGCTACCAAAAGCACCCCGGAGGCTCCTGAGGTTTGGACGGAGCAGGGACTCTCCCGCTGAACCTCCACGCTCCGTTCATCCCAGCTCCGGGCACCACCCCAGACCTGGGGCAGATGAACTGAACACCAGCTCTGGTGGAGGTTAGAGATGAATTCCCTGCTCCCAATGACAGGAGCATGTTTACTTCAACACGGAAATAAAATTACACTTAAGACGCCTTTTTTTTTGACAAGACCTCGATATTAATGAGGTTAATTTTGCACCAAAATGACAAGGAGATCAATAAATAATAAATGAGATTTAAATGAGCCTGTCAGAAAAGGAAAAACTTAAAAGTATTTCTTTTTCGTCAGTGCTGTGTAAAGGCAACCAGGCTGGTTACAACTGACCTCTCTCTCTATTACCTGTAATAATTACTTAATTAACATGGATAAAAATATCCCATTATCCATGTGCCCTGAAGAGACTTCAAAATCCAGCAGGGACCTGTATTTGTAAAGCAGCAGCAGAATTACAGCCTAGAGCCATGTTTGATAAGGCTGAATTTGCACAAGGAACGATATACTACTGTATGGCCAGGCCCAGTAATGTCAATGAGACAATTTGTGTAAGTCAAGTGGTGACACGACAAACCTATTAGAGACAACGGTTAATTAAGTGACAAAGTACCTGCTACTAAGCAGTTCTTGGTGCACTTAGAAGGAGCTCAGCATAACAAAAATGAATTGCTCCAGCAAGTAGCAGGTTATATCTCTGCACTTGTTCTGTCTTCGACCTGAAAATCCTCCCTGGAAGACAGCAACCTTCTTCTGCTTGTAGAGTTGTTTCATGAAAGCAAGATATGGGGATCTGGGCTTGGCTAAATGTGCTTTTCTGCTTTTTTTTTTTCAGTGAAAATATTCCTGTCTCTTCTGTGAGTTTTTGTCCTCTGCCCAATCACCACCAGAGGGGGAAGGAGCAGCAGCAGAAAGGAAGGGAGACCCCAAACCAGAGAACTGAACAGTCATGGTGGAGAGGAAAGCRTGCAAGTTTTTCTAGCCTCACCCTAAAACACAGTGTTGTGCAACTCTGATAGATGGGATGGATCACAGGCGTCCTGGATGGACAGCAGGATGCAGTTACAGTGGTGCTGTAGATCRTAGAAAAGATGGCAATGCACATGGGGGACTGCAGCCCCTGAGCCCCTCACAAGATATCCCTGCACAGGAGCACACCCTGTAACAGATGAGAGAAAATTCACACSTGAGACCCATCGTGCAGAACGCAATGCTTGTACATTCATTTTCAGATTTTCAGAAAACTTATTTTCAGAAAACTGTACATTCACTTTCAGATTTTCAGTCTATCCAAACTGCCTGCCTAGCTTCTCTTCCACYTCATGGAGGGACTGGCACTATGGGAGGAGATTCAGTCTGTCCTGAGGATTTTCCTTCACTGGGATTTGGGTACATCTGTCCTTGGGATGTGTTTTTTATTCCCTCTGGATTAATGAGGGAGCCATGACACCAACCTTTGGTTAGAAGCAGAAGTTTCACATGGCTGAAATTAGAAAAGAAGATTTCCACCATCACATAATATGCTCTATTTCCCTAAAGATTACAGAACAATTTTCAAACCCGGGTGCACTAAACTGTCAAAAGCCAGCTAAGATTTTTTTTTTAAGAGAGAGAAAGAGAACTGATTTCTGCTTCTCAAGGGAAGAGAAGAGTTTTCTAACTGGTAGAAGTCTCCTTCCTTTTGCCAGTCTGGTCTTTATAGAATATCTCTGTGAGAAATAAATATTGTGCATCAGCTTTATTTGATCATAATTGAATATCCATCAACCTACTCACCTATCTAGCTATCTTTGCATAGTGAGGGGAACACTAATCTCTGACATAACYGTGGGCCCCTTGAAATTTAAAATTAAATTATTATTGCCATTGTTAATGGATGTGCATATGCTACAACATTGTTGATATAGAAGAAAATGGAGAGTTTAGCTAGATAAATCATCTGATCCAGATAGATAACACTCAGTGCTGCCAATGAAGGCACAAATTTGCCTGTATGTCATTCTCTGGAGGACCAGAGCCTTGCTGTCTATGCAATCAAGGTCTCTTCAGCGTAGGAATGCAAAGGGCATTGTATAATGTACTGTTCTCCTCCTCCTCCAATCAAACTGTAGGCTCAAAATGTACATACCAGCCTCTAAAATTGCATTAGAGCACTGCYAGGCTATACAAAAGCTATTGCCATCTCACTGCTGTATTTACTTAGCTATGTTGTGTCTGCTGGAGCAAGACTAGGTAATTTKAAAAATTGGACACCTGTTGGTCAGACGGCTCAGGATGGATGAGAATCCAAGAACCAAGTGGATTTTATAGTGACTGGTGGGTTAATTTGCTTCCCCTTCATTTAAATTCACACCCTTTACCTCTCTACTTTCAAAATATTCAGAAATTAGAAGGGAAAATTACTCCTGTGGTGCTGGCTGATGCACAGTCAAGCACCAGATTCCTCTGGTAAAAAAGTATTCTCAGCTCCAGCACCTAAAATGCTTTCTGAAAAGGTTAAAAAATTAAACAAATGCAGTGCCAGGAAAACTCTGTTTGCAGTGCTATATATTTGTCTGCAAAACAAGAAAAGTGGCAAAAACTCTCCATGTCCCAAGAATGACAGGCTGGTAATGTACCTTGGCCATGCTGCCATGGCCAGCACCATCGAGACCAGGCTCTTGAGCATATTTCTACTGGGAACTGGCCCTGGCCATCCCTTGTTCTGCTCAGAGATCACAGTCTGCCCCTTGCAGCCCCAGGAAGCCAGGAGGGGATGTGGATGCTGGACCAGGCTMCTGGGCTGACAGCCCAGCTCTGGGGAGCCGTTATGAGGGCACTGCTCTGTCAGTAACTCTGACAATTTCATTTCAGTAGGAAAACCCGAATTTATGATCTGTTATAATTACACTTGGACCCCTCTGTGAGACTGCAGCATTCCTGTATGCGGTAAGGCCTATGTACAAACTCATCCCTAGCAGCCTGAGGTGCAAGCACACAGGGACACCGTGCACTCATACAGCAGTACCAGATCTGTTGGTCTCTCTCACTAGTGCTTTACCCACTTCATTTGCTAGCTGGAGAAATAAGATGGCTCTTGACTGGTTCTCAACCTGCTGTAGAAAAAGGACTGCTCATTCCAAAGAAAAGAAGGGGGGAAAGTTAATTAAAAGGAGCACTTATTTTTTTTTTCTCCCAGAGGGAATAAAGGGCATTGTAGCATGAATTCAGCGAAGCATGGAGCGGTGGAAAAGTGTATCGTCCCTGCAAAGTACATAGTCCTTCTCACTTTGCCTGGATTCACCATCCTGCAGTTCGTAAGCTGGGGTTTGGGAGGAGATGAGGACCACTATCGCCCTTGCTTCTTCTCCATCCCTTCAGTGGCTGCCCCCCAGCTCTTGAGATGCCACCTTCAAGTGCTGCCGAGCTCCAGCATCGCTAATTGGTTTTACAAACAATTCCGGAGCACAAAGTCAGGGGGATATCAGGTAGGCAGGGCTATGCCTATAGGCAAGCATATCTTCATATGTCACATTAATATTTAGCAACCTAAGTTAACAACACCAAGTGCAGCAGTAATTGCACTGCGCTTGACTCTGCTGCAAGGTGACACCTACAAAACTACAGGAGCTAACAGAAATGATTGACAAGATGGACTTCCACACCCTTTGCTGGCCACAAAGCCCCTGCAATGTAGGTATTTTCCTTCTGCTTCACCAAGCCCCAAGGGCCCATCTACCACAAACAAAATCAATTGCAGCTTTGTGTGTGCAAATAAGTGGATTAGTCACAGCCATTTCTTTCTGCCCTCGTTAACTTTGCCCTGCCTTTGCAGGCAAATACACACAGCAGGAGGTGCCTGAAGTGCTCCCTCTTCCAAGAACTATTGTATTTGTAGACTCTAATGACATGATTATTATTTCCATCACAGTACAGGCTACRGGCTCTGACCAAAATCAGGGGCTCACAGAGTCAGGTATTATGAAGAGCCACAACCACATTCCTGTGCAGCAGAGCATCCAAACAACCCACGTGGATAAATGCCATGGGAAGAGGAGCAGCACAGATCAGGACAGGATGCCAGGCTGTAGTGCAAAGAGATGAAGGCACCTGCATAGAGCAGCTCCTGTTTCTTGTTGGGCCTTGTGAGGCCCAAGCCATCTCTTTGACCTCTTCGGTGCATGGTGTGATCTGCATCCTTCATGCACAAAAAACACATTGT
Source organism: Nothoprocta perdicaria (assembly GCF_003342845.1). Classification (NCBI taxonomy): domain Eukaryota; kingdom Metazoa; phylum Chordata; class Aves; order Tinamiformes; family Tinamidae; genus Nothoprocta; species Nothoprocta perdicaria. Next base: position 5,200,484 of record NW_020455566.1, read on the forward strand.
TGTTCTCTCTGATCTGGGCGAACTTCAACTCCATAACTCAATTTTTTTTTTGCAAGGAACCTAGACTATGTATTATAAGCAGAGGTGGCATTGCAGAGTCAAAGAAAATAATTAAAAATCAAAACTGCATGCACCCCTTGCTAAAATCTCTCCYCACATCTCCCTCTTTTGCTTGTATTTAGGGCTGTAGAAAGTAACTGACGGCCCTTGATAGTGTTTTAAGCAGTTTTTTGCATGTATATCACATAACCTTAGGCTCTTGGTGCAGAGTAATGGAGACTGCTGCACTCACTTGCTTGGCTGCATTACAGAAATGATTGTTAAGCAGGGAGATGATATTTGCTTGATTTACCGAACATACAAATCCCAGCTGAGGTGGAATTGCTCCCTCAGATTATTTGCAATTCTCATGCTCAGCTCAATCACAGACTTTCCTAGCTGTGATGCCCAGAGATCAGAGGAGGAAAAATTCATCGGCGAGGTAAGCATCAACTTTTCTGTATATCTTTACTACGGGGAAACTTGGAAGACATAAAAACATCATAAAACTGCTGTGTTACAGCTTCAGCTGTAACAYACCTCTTCTCTGTATTACTGCTCCTTCATTTCAATTGCTCAGAGCTTTAGCAGGTATTCGGGCTGAAACAGAGCATTTCCAGGGCTTTAGAAAAGGGATGAGAGACAGTGGAGCCTGGCATGTCTACTCTACCCAGGCCAGCTGCCAGGGACCTGCAGGTTTCAGCAGGTCTGTATCAGAAGCTGCATCCCATGCAGGGACAAAAGACAGGTTGTTATCCACTTYTCACTGCAGAACGTGGAGCTGGTTACCCCCAGGACCCTTTCCCACTCAAGGAAAAGACATCAGCTCTTCTAGAAGAGGTATGGGTAGACCGAATCAATGCAGCTCTTTGCTAGCCCTGAGGGGAAAGGGCACAGGCCAACTTCACTCGTGCTAATCACCCAAGCTGAAATGTGCAGGTAAAAATCACCTTCTATGCCCTGCAAAGAGTTCTCGTGCACCCCATCTACAGGGAACAGCCCCTGGCCCATGCCATCTCCTAAATAGTGTTGGGTGTTTTCATGGAGACCCATAACAGATAAACAGCCTTGCACCCGTTAACCCTGTCTATGCCTCTCTTCATCATTATTTTTGCTTCTAGTGTGCTTTTTAATTAAAAGTTAAAACAAACAAACAAACCAAAAATAGAGCAAAATCTGGCGTCGCGTGGTCCTACATCTCACCTGGGGCTGCTCAGAGCATCTTTACAGCTCAAAGAAATAAAGTAGCTTTACCAGATCTGTGCGCTCAGCTGAACTGTGTTTTCAGTGAAGAAATCAAGGCTGAATAACTCTGGTGAGCTGTGAGAAACAATAACTGAAACATGCTGCTCTCAAGGGGATGGAATTTACACCAAAATAAAAGAAATAACAAAATGCATTGTATTTAGCAGGTTGTTTCACATAGGTGGGAAATCACTGCAAAGTAAGTGAAAGGGTAGAGATCAGCATCCAGAGGTTCCCTTCCAGTCCCAAGCATAGCCTTTGCTTCCAGGGTATAAATCACTTCATAAAATGACAAAAATTTTATTTTGCTCTAAAAATGTATATTCTCCAAATTACTGTTATCCGACCTTTCTCAGCCATATTAAGGAAATTTCCTGAGGCAGCAGTAGATGAGAACAGCTGTTAGTTGGCATAAACCTGCATCAATCCATTGGCATTCAGAGGACTTTTCCCCCATCTTTTCATTCTTCTTTTCTTTTGGCCAAAGAAGTGTGTAATACAGGCTGGTTTCCCAGCAGCTTTAAATCATCAGCCCTTCACTAAAGCAAGTGAGGCACTGCCAATTTACATCAGAGGTGGATATGTCTCAAATAAYGTCAGCTGTCCAAAAGTTAGACATCTTGTCCCTCTCCAATCTGTAACATCTCCACAAGCTGATTTACTGTAATTTTACATACCTTAGTCTATTGCTGAGAAATGACCTTAGTGTCAAAGACTTTTTTTTTTGAAGTAAGAGAAGAGAAATCCCACCAGGTAGGTCTTTATTCCTCTTCATATTTAACCCTCTTAGAGGTAATTTCTTCCACCTTGTCTTACAATTACATATGTTTCTTATAATTACATATGTTTCTTACAATTACATGTGTTTCTTCCAATAACAGACTAAATATTTTGAAAGATGCAGTGAGAAGCAGCAAAGGGTTGGCCAAAACTGCACCTGACAGGAGGAAGAAAGATCCTCTGCAAATCCTGCAATGGGAGAGAAAACGGCTCTGCATCATTTCTAGTCTTAAAAGCATGAAGTTTGCTGGAGGTTCTTTCAGTCTTGTGCAGGATGTCAGATCAGACATTGAAATGAATCATAATTGAAGAAGATCTGCAAGCTCTCTACCAAGCTGAAGGAAGGTATTTTGAGCAGATTGGGTAGCCTGGATATGTTTAAATCTTTTAAATTTCTTTCTGTCCTCCTCCATCAATAGCCATTCAGCTAAAATCCAAGTTGGTAGCAGCAGGGGCAGGTGGAAAAGTGCACAGCTCCTTCCTGGGAAATACAGACATTTCAAGGATTGTTCCATGGGTGAACCGAGGTCCAGCAACATGATARAGCTTCTTTCATTGAACTATTTTGGACAACTCAAAACATGCTTTTCTAATATATGTACATAAGCAATTTGAAGGACTTCTTTGAAACATAACTCACTCTGGCATACAAGTGGCAAGTGGCTTGCTGCTTAACAGCCACAAGTGAGAGCTACAAAGATACAAATATTTCCTGTCAGATTTGACTTGCCAAGTAGAAAACAAAACAAAACAAAACAAAATAAAATAAAATAAAAATGCATATAATTCAATTGTGCCTGAATTGTCATTATCTGTACTTTTGTGCCACCATTTCTATCAAGGGAAAGCAGATGAGAAAAAAGGTGCTGATGGGATTTGCAAGAATGCTACACTTCCTCTTTATACCGATCTATAAAGAACCACACAAGGTGCTCAACAACAGAAAAATCAGACATTTTGAGTGCAAGTTCTTCTCTAAAGTCCTGCCTGACCCAGGCTTGATTGCAGCATGATTGTACAGTGCTATAGTCACCTGGGAGCACAAGCTCTTACATGTGCCTGCATACACACAGTCAGAGACCTTGCTGCCTGCTGATGCGTTTGATCTTCATCTTCATCTTGCACCAAGCGGATGGACCACAGCAGAGAATCAGCCCCTAGGTAGGAAATGTGGTTCCTGCTTCTTTGTAAACTCAAATGAAGACTACAAAAAAAAAGGCTTCTTGTACATGCATACACAGAACACATAACTAACATTGTTTTGGCTTTTTGGAAGCAATAAATCATTCAGAAGTAGAATATGCCTAAGTGAAGAACTAAAGCGTATGAACTCTCATGGAGTGACAGTTAGACATCTAATCATTTCCAATAGTGCAAAAATGCCAATCCCAGAGAGACATCATGCAATGGAAAATGAAGTAGAATCACTAAAGCCTCCAGAAACATAAATCATAGCAGTATTTATTAATCACACAAAATACAAACAGCCATAAATCTATTGAAAACATCAGACCAGTCCTTCCAGGGGAGCAGGGGAAAATAAAGTGGAGTGAAATGGCAAAAAAAAAAAAAAAAAAAGAGGCAATAGAAATGAGAAGAATGGGAAGTCAGTGACAGGAGAACAATAGTTAAGCTTAATATTTCACAGGAGAGCAAATCAAGTCTTTTTCTCTGTTGTCATTGATATTTGTGTTTGTGTGACTGCCACCTCATTGACAATTGCTCAGCAGTTTGGGTCAATTATTAGAAGAGCACAAGAGATACAGCTCCCAGGATCTGTGTCCGGCACTTATGGATGTTTCTGTGATGTCTCATGGGGTTCCTGTCCAAGTCTTTACCTATTAATTGAAAGTAACACATTCCCACATCACCAGGGCAAGCTCAGAGACTGTGGCGGTGTTGCTCACGGAGGAAGGCAGACAGGCTCTCAACAGGCATAGCCTCAAGTATCTTTGTCATCTTGACAGAAAAAAACCTCAATTGCCTCTTTGGAGAAACGAACTTTGGACAATGCAAAGGCTACATTTTCTGCATCATGCTTAGCAGAAGGTGATTTTTAAGTAAACAAGTGGTTGACAGATAAACTTCATTTCCTTTGGTTTCACGATCAAACAATTCTAGGCATAGGAATGCGATGTCATCCCAACCTGTCTTTGGGGAACACAGCATTTGCCTCCTAATGCTGGACTTGTCATTTTATTTCCGGCAAKAGTGCATCCTTTTACTCATCTCGCAACACCTTTCAGAGGGATGATCCTGCAAGTGCTGGTTTTCTCTACCCATGTTCTTTTAGGACTGCAGTCAGCCTAGAGTTATACACTAACAAGACAACATTTTGCAATGCAAAATCCCATAAAAAGTTTTCCTCTTTTTTTTCAGTGCATATTCAGGCATCTTTTATTTTACTGATGTTTTGCCATGGCCATGACTCTTCCTTTTAGGGCTATTGCATCACATCTCCTTCCTCCCAGGGTGGGCATCCTTGGCTTTAATCTTGAGAGTATCCTGCTGTAAATCCTGCTGCAGTGAAGCACAGACACTAATTCTGCAAGTTGGCTGGAGCAAACTCTTTGTTCTCACTTTGTCACATGGGGCTGCAGTGCTGCTTCGCAGACCACTAATGACTATTTCAAGCTTTACTTGCTTTAATATTTAGCAATTTTAGTAACTTCTAGCTACTTACACTGATCATTTTCAATGTGTAAAATGAAGATGTTTTAAAGGGGTAGATCATGATCAGTTGCACCCAAGAGTCCTAAAAGAATTGGCAAAGGAGAGGTCTGGCCCATTCATGGTATTTTTTTTATAATCTTGGAGTGTGGGGAGATGTGCAAAATGTTGAATGAATGCCAACACTGTGTTAGTATTTAAAAGATGTATATATAACCCAGATGACTACTGCTCTGTTAGCTTTATGCTAGTCCCTGCTGGTCCCTGCAGATCAAATGAGAGAGCAGTTAAGGACTCAACTGAGAACAAAAGATGAAGATGTGATTAACACCAGTCAATAAGTTTTGATGTTTTCTTCTTTTCCTTTGTTTTGCCCAGGAATAGGCCTTGTTAAAAAAAAGATAAATCTGCAAAGCTTTGGGTGTCCTATTGCAAAACATTCTTACATATTTATAATGAACTCAGTGCTGGATTAGCAGAGTTCATGTTAAATGGTCTGAGGGTGGGTTAGCTGACAGCCTTCAAAAAGTGGTTAACAGCAGGGAAACATTGCTGAATGAGAATGCTGCTTGTGGATTCTGCCAAGACCACACAAAGTTATYCAATATTTTTAGAAACAATGTGGAAGAAAATCACTGCTGATAATTACAGACACCACAAACATTGGCAGAACAATTAATAACAGTAAAGATGATGCAGTCAGAGTAAGCTGGTTTCCTTCATAAACTGTACTCATTCATTCAATGTATAATTTGAATATGAAGATATTCCGGGTCTCTTTCTGAAGAAAAATCAAATGAAGGAGGGGAAAATAAAGGAAAAAATGTTTCAGTGTTGACATTTGAAAAAAAGGTCATTGAAAATTAAGRGGCAGGAGGAAGACAGTGAAAGGTTTTCAAAATACTGTGAGAATGGCACAGATGTCTCACCAAAGTGGAGAGCTCAGTGTTCCTAGCTCATCCAAAGAAGATCAAGAGGTAACTTGATTATAGTGCATACGAACCATCAGMGGGAAAAATTATAAGTACTAAAGGGATCTTTAATCCTGCAGGGAGAGACAGAAAGAGACCTAATGGCTCCAAGGTAGTGCCAGACAAATGTAGATGAGGAAGGCGGCACACTTTTGCAACAGCCRGGCTGATTAGCCACTGAGACAAATTGTGGTCATTTTCGGAGAACATTGTGTCAGCATCTGGAGCACCTATGCGTTTTGTGAAATATCATCCCCGAGGGCTGCAGCTTTAGAAATGAGTTTGTATGGGTTTTTTCTCTTTTTCTTTCTCTAAATTGTGGTCATTTTCGGAGAACATTGTGTCAGCATCTGGAGCACCTATGCGTTTTGTGAAATATCATCCCCGAGGGCTGCAGCTTTAGAAATGAGTTTGTATGGG